>NC_057730.1:58162479-58198249 GCF_004010195.1 Chiloscyllium plagiosum | reverse complement strand
CTTATAGAGGTTTACAAAATTATGAGGGGCATGGATAGGGTAAATAGACAAAGTCTTTTCTCTGGGGTCGGGGAGTCCAGAACTAGAGGGCATAGGTTTAGGGTGAGAGAGGAAAGATATAAAAGAGACCTAAGGGGCAACTTTTTCACACAGAAGGTGGTGCATGAATGGAATGAGCTGCCAGAGGAAGTGGCGGAGGCTGATACAATTGCAACATTTAAAGGGCATCTGGATGGGTATATGAATAGGAAGGGTTGAGAGGAATATGGGCTGTGTGCTGGCAGGTGGGACTAGATTGGGTTGGAATATCTGGTCAGCATGGACAGGTTGGACTGAAGGGTCTATTTCCGTGCTGTACATCTCTATGACTTTATGCTGAAAATTTTGAAAAACATAATGATAGTTAAATTCCCTGGGCCAGACGGGTTATACCCTAGGTTAATATTGGAAGTGAGGGAAAGAGATTGGTGATGATCTTTGGTGATGATCTTTGCATCCTCAGTGTCCACTGGAGTAGCACCAGATGTTTGGAGGGTAGCAAATATTATTTCCTTGTTTAAGAAAGGGAATAGGGATAATCGTGGGAATTACAGACCAGTCAGTCTTACATCAATGATGGGCAAAGGATTGGAGTAGATTCTGAGCGACAGCATTAATGATTTGCATAATTTGATTCGAGACAGTCAGCATGGATTTGTGAGGGGCAGGTCATGCCGCACAAACCTTATTGAATTCTTTAAGGATGTGACAAAATACATTGATGAAGGTAGAGCAATGGATGTGGTATACATGGATTTTGGCAAGACATTTGATAAGATTCCCTATGGTAGGCTGATTCAGAAAGTAAGGATGCATAGGATACAGGGAAACCTGTCTCGAAGAGTGTGGTGCTTGAAAAGCACAGCCAGTCAGGCAGCATCCGAGTAGCAGCAGAATCGACATTTTGAGCATAATGAAGGGCTTATGCTCAAAGTGTCGATTTTCCTGCTCCTCGGATACTTCTTGATCACCTGTGCTTTTCCAGCACAACATTCTTTGACTCTGAGCTCCAGCATCTGCAGTCCTCATTTTCTCCTTGGATAACCTGCCTGTCTGGATTGGCTGGCCCATCGAAGACGGAGGTTGGTGGTAGATGGAAGGTATTCAGCCTGGAGCTTGGTGACCAGTGGTGTTCCACAGGGATCGGTTCTGGAACCTCTGCTCTTTGTAATTGTTATAAATGACTTGGATGAGGAAGTGGAAAGTTGGATTAGTAAGTTTGTCGATGACACAAAGGTTGGTTGAGTGGTGGATAGTGTTGAGGGCTGTTGTAGGTTGCAGTGAGACATTGACAGGATGCAGAACTGGGCTGAGAAGTGGCAGATGGAGTTCAACCTGGAAAGGCGTGAAGTGATTCATTTTGGAAGGTCAAATTTGAATGCAGAGTACAGGGTTAAAGGCAGGATTCGTGTCAGTGTGGAGGAACAGAGGGATCTTGGGGTCCACGTCCACAGATTCCTCAAAGTTGCCGCTCAGGTTGATAGAGTTGTTAAGAAGACGTATGGTGTGTTGGCTTTCATTAGCAGAGGGATTGAGTTTAAGAGCCGCGAGGCTATGCTGCAGCTCTATCGAGACCTGGTTAGACCACACTTGGAATATTGTGTTCAGTTCTAGTCACTTCATTATAGGAAAATTGTGGAAGCTTTAGAGAGGGTGAAGAGGAGATTTACCATGACTGGACTGAAGGGCATGTCTTATGAAGAAAGGTTGAGGAAGCAAGGGGTGTTCTCATTGGAGTGAAGAAGGATGAGAGGTGACTTGATAGAGGTAGACGATGAGAGGCATAGATGGAATGGATAGCCAGAGACTTTTTCCCAGGGCGGAAACGTCTCTTACAAGCATAATTTTAAGATAATTACAGTTTAGGGGAGATGTCAGAGGTAGGTTCTTTACACAGAGAGTGGTGGGTGTGTGGAATGCACTGCCAGGGTGGTAGTAGAGTCAGATACATTAGGGATATTTAAGCAACTCTTGGATAGGCACATGGAAGTTAGTACAATGAAGGGTATGTGGGTTAGTCTGATCTTAGAGTAGGATAAACGGTCGGCACAACATCGAGGGCCGAAGGGCCTGTCCTGTGCTGTCCTGTTCTATGGTCTATGTTTATGATAAAATTAAAGTTGCCTGTCCATTAGGTTATTTTCAAATGTAAAACCCATTTTATAACATGTAGACAATTGCAAATAGCTATTCCAGCTAAAGTTTTCTCATGCATTGTAAAATGGTGTTTTCCTAACGTTTTTAATTAAGTAAACCAAATCTTGTACTTGACATTTAAGAGTGTGATACTGGAAAAGCACAGCCCACCTTATCCCAGTCCTAACCTTCCAACTTGGCACCATTCTCTTGAACTATCCTACCTGTCCATCTTCCTTCCCATCTATCCATTCTAGCCACACACCCGACCTATCACCATTAGCCCCACCTCCATCCACCTATTACATTCCCAGATATCTATCCCCAGCCCCACCCCCCCTCCCATTTATCTCTTAGCCCCCTTGACCCACAAGCCTCATTCCTGATGAAAGGTTTATGCCCAAAACGTTGACTTTCCTACTCCTGGATGCTGCCTGACCGGCTGTGCTTTTCCAGCACCACACTTTTTGACTCTGATCTCTAGCATCTGCAGTCCTCACTTTCACCACATTTAAGAGTTGTATTATATTTTTAGAAAGACTTTGGGTAAGCACAATTTTTAGATTGTGACTTGGACTCAAACATGAAGAACGACCACTTTGGCAAAATGCCCATTATGAGAAAACCATAAAAAATCGGTTACAGCCTTCAGGAAATGACGACCAATTAGTGACTAATACAAATGAGAGAGAAAAAGTCTGTAACAAAGTCTGTAACAAATAGATTTCTGATTCCTCAAGAATACAGAAAATGCTAAAAGAAATAAGTTCCCGCCTCAATGATGCGTAGACTTAAGACTTCATCCTCCTGATCCTTTCGGTTTACAATAAGAAATAGTGTGGTTGCTCCATTTCCTCACCCAAATTCTTCATAGAGCTCTGATGTCCATAAGCAAGGAAAGTATTGATGTAATTTACTCTTCAACCATGGAAATCATCACAGCCAAAACCAATCCTACTCACATTCAACATTCCCACGTGTATGTATTACATTTGTTGTATTTATTAATCAAAAGAAAGACTCTAGCTCAAGAGGATGCTGCCTGAACTGCTGTGCTCTTCCAGCACCACTAATCCAGAATCCAGCTCAAGAGTGCTGAGGTCAATAGCAGCATCTTTATTGCTGTGGGTAAGAAGTAAACTCTGTTGTAGAATCAATAGCTAAACTATTTTCCACTATTCAATAGTTTACTTTTTTTTTGAAGCCTTAACCTATTTTCTCCTCAATGGGGTAATGCAATTATTAACTAGCATCTGGATGAATGTAGTACAAACGAGTGTTTATTGGTTGTTATACTCAACAATCAATTTTCAGCATTTGTTTCAAGGAGAGACTTGAATACCACATTGGAGTGGTACCTCTTCTGTTGGAATACTGGCCATTCAAGCCTAACAACAGTGATATATCAGCTTTACCGTGCGGATGTTATAAAATGAAAGACATTTTTAATGCAAGAAATAGGGTCAAAAGTAGGCTATATGGCTCCTCAATTCTGCTGTGTCATTTAACATGATCATAGCTAATCTTTGATCTCAACTCCTGCTTGATACACATATGAAAATGCAGCAGAGATTTTAATTCATGTATCTCAAAGCTTCTAAGGCCAATATACAATGTTTCCTGCTTGCCAAACACAACTTGGGAAAGAGTGCCCATATCATTCTGGGGTGGGAGTGGAAAGCAGATTGGCGTCTAAGCAGGCTGACAGTTAGAATGCTTGCCTCAGTTTTCCCACACAGACACAGGCAGAATGTGCAAACTCCACACAATTGCCCAAGGCTGGAATTGAACCTGGGTCCCTGACGCTGTGAGGCAGCAGTGCTAACCACTGAGCCACCATGCCACCCAAGAGTGGTTAAGAGTGGGGCATGAACTGAAATATACAGCTTCAAAATGACAACCTTGTGTCAACTCAATGCTGTATACTCAGTGACAATGTGATCATTTCTGGCTAATGTATATTGCGTGCCCAGTAACCATTTAAGTGACTTAAAAGCATAGAAGATTCCCAAAGGGAGTCAATTAAATCTGTCCCAACACCACAATGCTTTTCAGTGCTATTTTGTTGATATTCCAACCTCCCAGCCTACAGTCAAAGGTCTGCTAAAATCCAGGTTGTGTCTAAATTAAAGGTGTCACTGCATTAATTTCATAAACCGCAGAGATGCCTATCACCATCAAATTCAAATTCATATGATTAGCAAATAGGACAAAATTATAAGCTAATCTATTCTTTGTAACAGGTTGGTCTATTAGTACAACCTGTTTACTGCCTTGGTTCACACTTGTCCAAAAATAATTTGCTACTTTCATGTCGGTTTTCAGGTGAAAACTCATTTCAAAGTAATTAGAATTAGAACATGTGTTCTGAGGCCATTCTGTGCTAGAATGTTTTCACAATTTTAAACATTATTACTTCATTAACCTGGGTATTGTTTCAAATCTCAATCATATTCTAGCACAACATGATTCTAGAACTCCAGCATGCTCCATAACGTGCACTTTTAAAATGATTTATTAACGGATCTGTCACTATTCAGAATGCAAGAAGGTTGATGAAGTGCCGTTTACTACATTAGTGAAGAGGAAAATAATGTAAAATTTTTTTTGATGGTTTTAATAGCAAATCAGACAGATCAAAGCTTTAAAAATTGGATGGTTCATCTCATTTCTATTGATCATATTCGATAATTTTAACATTATTCTGGCTTGCAAATTAGCATTGAAGATTAATTAAATGTCGAAAATAGTTTTCAAATAAGTTACAACAGATGAAGACATTTCCTTGAAGATATCTGCATGGGAAACCTGTCACAGTTGGACCTGTGAGGAAAGCGAGGGGACAAAGCAGACAATACAAGAAATCGTGACAGTGAGTAAGATGAACAATGAAGATGGAAGAGTACAAGTATCAAAAATCGATGAAACTGATTCACACAAAGACTCAGAAAGTCAACGATTTTCAGCACATGTTGTAATTGAGCTAGATGATTCCCAAAACGAACCTGTGACTGTTTGCCAGTGGTTGAGGCATCACCTGCAGCTTGCAATTGCTGTGATCCTGTTTTTCTTCCACTATTTTAAGGAATCATACCCTGAATCCTATTATACTGAAGTACAACGTACTCAGCCTGAGAAATGGGAAAAAGCAAGTCATGTTGGATCCGAGAGGAGAACCACAATTCTTTCACAAGAAGTACCATCTGAACAAAGAATATTAATAAATATCGATGAAGTTACTTTAACAACACTCAATAAGATTAATGATGCACGTTGGAAAGGTAATAATAAGTTTCTAGGCGATGGTATGTTTTTGAATTATTATTGCTCTAACATATTCCAGCACCATGTTTTTGTTAGCCTATAAGAAAATAAGAACTAGAAACAGGAATAGGCCATTCAGCCCCTCGAACTGGCTTTGCTATTTAATATGATCATGGCTGAACTCATCCTAGCCTCAGCTCCACTTTCCTTCCTGCTCTCCATAATCCTTCAACCTGATCCTCATAAATAAGCTGTCTATCTCCTCCTTCAATCAATTTGCGGTCCCAGCAACCACCATTCTATAGGGAAGTGAATTCCACAGATTCTTGACCTTTGAGGGAAATAATTCCTCCCCATCTCTGTTTTAAACAGATTCTTGACCCTTTAAGGGAGGTATTCCTCCCCATCTCTTTTTAAAATCTGCTGCCCACGAGCCTTAAAACTATGTCCAACCATTCTAAAACAGCTGTTCCACATCTACTTTGTTGCTTCTTGAGTATCTTATATATCTCAATAAGATCTCCTCATCCCTTCAAAATCTAGTAAGTATATGCCATCTCTCCTCAGATAACTAAGCTGTTCATCTCCAGAACAGCTGTGAACTTTCTCTGAACTGCCTCAAATGCAGTTACATTTTACCTCATGCAAGGAGACCCAAACTGAAAACACTTCTCCAGAGGCAGTCTTACCAATGCATTGTACAGTTGCAATTATCCTTCCCTACTTTCATGCTCAATTCCTTTAGCAATAAATGCCAAAGTTCCATTTGCATTCCTGCTGTACCTGCACGCAGGGTTTGTGTGATTACCTGCTGTACCTGCAGGCTGGGTTTCTGCGATTACCTGCTGCAACTGCAGGCTGGGTTTCTGTGATTACCTGCTGCAACTGCAGGCTGGGTTTCTGTGATTACCTGCTGTACCTGCAGGCTGGGTTTCTGTGATTACCTGCTGTATCTGCAGACTGGGTTTCTCAGATTACCTGCTGTATCTACAGGCTGGGTTTCTGTGATTACCTGCTGTAACTGCAGACTGGGTTTCTCAGATTACCTGCTGTATCTGCAGACTGGGTTTCTGTGATTACCCGCTGTATCTGCAGTCTGGGTTTCTGTGATTACGCGCTGTACCTGCAGACTGAGTTTCTGTGATTACCTGCTGTACCTGCAGGCTGGGTTTCTCTGATTACCTGCTGTACCTGCAGGCTGGGTTTCTATGATTACCTGCTGTATCTGCAGGCTGGGTTTCTGTGATTACCTGCTGTAACTGCAGTCTCGGTTTCTGTGATTACCTGCTGTACCTGCAGGCTGGGTTTCTGTAATTACCTGCTGTATCTGCAGACTGGGTTTCTGTGATTACCTGCTGTATCTGGAGGCTGGGTTTCTGTGATTACCTGCTGTACCTGCAGTCTGGGTTTCTGTGATTACCTGCTGTACCTGAAGGCTGGGTTTCTGTGATTACCTGCTGTATCTGCAGACTGGGTTTCTGTGATTACCTGCTGTACCTGCAGACTGGGTTTCTGTGATTACCCGCTGTAGCTGCAGACTGGGTTTCTGTGATTACCTGCTGTACCTGCAGGCTGGGTTTCTTTGATTATCTGCTGTACCTGCAGACTGGGTTTCTGTGATTACCTGCTGTACCTGCAGACTGGGTTTCTGTGATTACCTGCTGTACCTGCAGGCTGGGTTTCTGTAATTACCTGCTGGAACCTGTAGACTGGGTTTCTGTGATTAACTGCTGTACCTGCAGGCTGGGTTTCTATGATTACCTGCTGTATCTGCAGTCTCGGTTTCTGTCATTACCTGCTGTACCTGCAGACTGGGTTTCTGTGATTACTCACTGTACCTGCAGACTGGGTTTCTGTGATTACCCGCTGTATCTGCAGACTGGGTTTCTGTGATTACCTGCTGTACCTGCAGACTGGGTTTCTGAGATTACCTGCTGTGCCTGCAGACTGGGTTTCTGTGATTACCTGCTGTATCTGCAGGCTGGGTTTCTGTAATTACCTGCTGGAACCTGCAGACTGGGTTTCTGTGATTAACTGCTGTACCTGCAGGCTGGGTTTCTGTGATTACCTGCTGTATCTGCAGACTGGGTTTCTGTGATTACCTGCTGTATCTGCAAGCTGGGTTTCTGTGATTACCTGCTGTATCTGCAGGCTGGGTTTCTGTGATTACCTGCTGTATCTGCAGGCTGGGTTTCTGTGATTACCTGCTGTACCTGCAGACTGGGTTTCTGTGATTACCTGCTGTATCTGCAGTCTCGGTTTCTGAGATTACCTGCTGTACCAACAGACTGGGATTCTGGGATTACCTGCTGTATCTGCGGTCTCGGTTTCTGTGATTACCTGCTGTACCTGCAGACTGGGTTTCTGTGATTACCTGCTGTACCTGCAGACTGGGATTCTGGGATTACCTGCTGTATCTGCGGTCTCGGTTTCTGTGATTACCTGCTGTACCTGCAGTCTGGGTTTCTGTGATTACCTGCTGTATCTGCAGACTGGGTTTCTGTGATTACCAGCTGTACCAACAGACTGGGTTTCTGGGATTACCTGCTGTATCTGCGGTCTCGGTTTCTGTGATTACCTGCTGTACCTGCAGACTGGGTTTCTGTGATTACCTGCTGTATCTGCAGTCTCGGTTTCTGTGATTACCAGCTGTACCAACAGACTGGGTTTCTGGGATTACCTGCTGTATCTGCGGTCTCGGTTTCTGTGATTACCTGCTGCAGCTGCAGACTGGGTTTCTGTGATTACCTGCTGTACCTGCAGTCTCCGTTTCTGTGATTACCTGCTGTATCTGCAGTCTGGGTTTCTGTGATTACCTGCTGTACCTGCAGGCTGGGTTTCTGTGAATACCTGCTGCACCTGCAGGCTGGGTTTCTGTGATAACCTGCTGTATCTGCAGTCTCGGTTTCTGTGATTACCTGCTGTACCTGCAGACTGGGTTTCTGTGATTACCCGCTGTACCTGCAGTCTCCGTTTCTGTAATTACCTGCTGAACATGCAGGCTGGGTTTCTGTGATTACCTGCTGTACCTGCAGGCTGGGTTTCTGTGATTACCTGCTGTATCTGCAGGCTGGGTTTCTGTAATCACCTGCTGTACCTGCAGACTGGGTTTCTGTGATTACCTGCTGTATCTGCAGGCTGGGTTTCAGTGATTACCTGCTGTATCTGCAGGCTGAGTTTCTGTGATTACCTGCTGGAACCTGCAGGTAGGTTTTCTGGGATTACCTGCTGTACCTGCAGGCTGGGTTTCTGTGATTACCTGCTGTACCTGCAGGCTGGGTGTCTGTGATTACCTTCTGTACCTGCAGGCTGGGTTTCTGTGATTACCTGCTGTACCTGCAGGCTGGGTTTCTGTGATTACCTGCTGTATCTGCAGTCTCGGTTTCTGTGATTACCTGCTGTATCTGCAGGCTGGCTTTCAGTGATTATCTGCTGTACCTGCAGACTGGGTTTCTGTGATTACCTGCTGTACCTGCAGACTGGGTTTCTGTGATTACCTGCTGTATCTGCAGGCTGGGTTTCTGTAATTACCTGCTGTACCTGCAGTCTGGGTTTCTGTGATTACCTGCTGTACCTGCAGACTGGGTTTCTGTGATTACCTGCTGTACCTGCAGTCTGGGTTTCTGTGATTACCTGCTGTACCTGTATACTGGGTTTCTGTGATTACCTGCTGTACCTGCAGAATAGGTTTCTGTGATTACCTGCTCTATCTGCAGGCTGGGTTTCTGTGATTACCCGCTGTATCTGCAGGCTGGGTTTCTGTGATTACCCGCTGTACCTGCAGGCTGGGTTTCTGTGATTACCCGCTGTATCTGCAGGCTGGGTTTCTGTGATTACCTGCTGTATCTGCATACTGGGTATCTGTGAATACCCGCTGTACCTGTAGGCTGGGTTTCTGTGATTACCTGCTGTACCTGCAGTCTGGGTTTCTGTGATTACCCGCTGTACCTGCAGGCTGGGTTTCTGTGATTACCTGCTGTATCTGCAATCTGGGTTTCTGTGATTAACCGCTGTACCTGCAGGCTGGATTTCTGTGATTACTTGCTGTACCTGCAGTCTGGGTTTCTGTGATTACCTGCTGTATCTGCAGACTGGGTTTGTGTGATTACCTGCTGTATCTGCAGACTGGGTTTCTGTGATTACCTGCTGTATCTGCAGACTGGGTTTCTGAGATTACCTGCTGTACCTGCAGCCTGGGTTTCTGTGATTACCTGTTGTATCTGCAGTCTCGGTTTCTGTGATTACCTGCTGTACCTGCATACTGGGTTTCTGTGATTACCTGCTGTATCTGCAGACTGGGTTTCTGTGATTACCTGCTGTATCTGCAGACTGGGTTTCTGTGATTACCTGCTGTACCTGCAGACTGGGTTTCTATGATTACCTGCTGTATCTGCAGTCTCGGTTTCTGTGATTACCTGTTGTACCTACAGGCTGGGTTTCTGTGATTACCTGCTGTATCTGCATTCTCGGTTTCTGTGATTACCTGCTGTATCTCCAGTCTCGGTTTCTGTGATTACCTGCTGCACCTGCAAGCTGGGTTTCTGTGATTACCTGCTGTATCTGCAGTCTCGGTTTCTGTGATTACCTGCTGTATCTGCAGTCTCGGTTTCTGTGATTACCTGCTGCACCTGCAGGCTGGGTTTCTGTGATTACCTGCTGTACCTGCAGACTGGGTTTCTGTGACTTCCTGCTGTATCTGCAGTCTCGGTTTCTGTGATTACCTGCTGTACCTGCAGACTGGGATTCTGTGATTACCTGCTGTACCTGCAGACTGGGTTTCTGTGATTACCTGCTGTACCTGCAGGCTGGGTTTCTGTGATTCATGCACGTGTTGACCCAGATTCCGCTAAACCAAAACAGTTTGAAGTTCCACTCCATCCTATCTTTTTATTCTTCTGACCAAAGTTTAACCTTACAGCTATCCAGGTTAGTCTGAATCCATCAAAGTTTGTCTTGTTCACCTAACTATCCATATCCATTTGTAAAGAAGACAGATGGCATGTTTGCCCTCATTGGCTGGGGCATGGAGTACCAGACTTGACAAACCATGCTGCAGCTACATGATACCCTTATCGGGCTGAATTTCGAGTATTGTGTGCAGTTTTGGTCGCCACACTATCAGAAGGATGTGTAAGCTTTGGAGAGTGTACAAATACGGTTTCACCAGGATGTTGCCTGGTCTTGAGGGCACTAGCTATGAGGAAAGGTTAAAATGTCTCCGATTGTTTTCACAGGAATGTCGACGATTGATAGGAAACCCAGTAGAGGCCTACAAAACTATGAGAGGCTTAGATAAGGTGGATAGTAAGAGGCTTTTTTCCAGAATTGAAGTTTCAATTACAAGGGGACACAGATTCAAGGTGAGAGGGGGAAAGTTTAAGGGAGATGTGCGAGGGAAGCTTTTCACACAGGGAGTGATATGAGCCTGGAACACACTGCCAGAGTGGGTGGTGGAATTAGGCACACTGGCGACATTTAAGAAGCGTCTGGATGGTTACATGATTCGGGAGGAAATAGAGGCACATGGACCGAATAAAGGCAGAAGGTTTGTTTTTTACTTTAGTTAGGGCATGATGATTGTCACAGGCTTGGAGGGCCGAAGGGCCTGTTCCCTTGCTGTACTTTTGTAAATTTATATTGAAACTCTTTCACAGCAAAAAGAAATAAGATGTGAGGTGGATTAGCCTTATCAGGGTCAGAGATCCAGGAGCTTTAGCCTTCCAAATGTCTTTAATACATCGCGATGAAAGCAACTATTCCTTTGATATGCAGACTGTGGTGCAAAGGTTTTGTGGCCATTGAAGTATTTAGATTAGGGAACTTTCCCACAGTGCTTGTGTAGTGTTCCAAGCATTTTCAGTCGGAACTCCAGAAATTCTAATCAGCAAATGGAAATATGCTCCTTGTGTGGCCACCCTTTTGTAGGGAGCACATTTCTCTCGATCTCCAGTCACCTGCTTTTACCTGAATTTTGCACCATACCGGAATTTTAAAAATGATTTGACTATGTTTAGCATATATAATTGCAATTTCTTGTGATAATTGAAGCTCAGGAACAGGGACAGGGACAGAAATCATAGGTCCTGGTCTTGCTCCTGGCTTGGACCACAGTCCCAGCCCCATTCCTGACCTGATCATCCCCTTCCTAACCTGAGCACAGTGGGTCCCTAGAGCCGCAGCCTCTGTTAGTGGATCCCAGCGTTCATCTCCTGCTGAGGAGACCCAAAAGTATGGTGCTCACAGCTCGTTTCTCAGTTCTTTGTAGGACACACTGTGATGAGAGTACTTGTCTATTGAGTTTGGGCTGATGTTCACACAGAAATAATATGTTAGAAAACAGTCAGCACCTTCAACAATAGGATTGGGCTGCGGACAGAGCGAGAGACAGAGTGACAGGTGATCAGCACAGAAGGCAGCAACATCAGGCTAAGACTGAGAGAAGAACTACCCAAGGTTCGCAGACAGGTCCAGGAAGTGCTCCCAAAAACTGAGATTAGAACATAGAACATGACAGCATAGTACAGGCTCTTCGCTCCTCAATGTTGGACTGACCTGTGAAACCAATCTGAAGCTCATTCCATTTTCCAGTCACGTCCATATGTTTATCCAATGACCATTTAAATGCCCCTAAACTTGGTGAGTCTACTCCTGTTGCAGGCAGTGTGTTTCACCCCCCCCCCACTACTCTCTGAGTAAAGAAACTACCTCTGACATCTGTTGTCCATCTATCACCCCTCAGTTTAAAGCTATGTCCCCTTGTGCTAGCTGTCACCATCTGAGGAAAAAAGCTCTCCCTGTCCACCCTATCTAACCCTCTGATTATCTAATACATCTCAATTAAGTCACCTCTCAACCTTCTCTCTAATGAAAACAGCCTGAAGTCCCTCAGTCTTTCCTCCTAAGACCTTTC
The DNA here is from genome assembly GCF_004010195.1 of Chiloscyllium plagiosum. Classification (NCBI taxonomy): domain Eukaryota; kingdom Metazoa; phylum Chordata; class Chondrichthyes; order Orectolobiformes; family Hemiscylliidae; genus Chiloscyllium; species Chiloscyllium plagiosum. The sequence continues at coordinate 58,185,900 of NC_057730.1, read as the reverse complement.
CTCCATACCAGGCAATATCCTAGTAAATCTCCTCTGCACCCTTTCCAAAGCTTCCTATAATGTGGTGACCAGAACTGGACACAATGCTCCAAATGCGGCCACACCAGAGTTTTGTACAACTCATGGCTCTGAAACTCAATCCCTCTACTAATAAAAGCTAACACACCGGATGCCTTCTTAACAAACCTATCAACCTGGGTGGCAACTTTCAGGGATCCATGTATATGGACACCAAGATCTCTCTGCTCATCTACACTACCAAGAATCTTAACATTAGTCCAATACTCTGTTCCTGTCGCTATTTCCAAAGTGAATCACCTCACACTTTTCCACATTAAACTCCATTTGCCACTTCTCAGCCCAGCTCTGCAGCTTATCTATGTCTCTTTGTAACCTGCAACATCCTTCAGCATTTTCCATAACTCCACCAACCTTAATGTCATCCCCAAATACCCTTCCTTCTGTGTCCTCGTCCAGGTCATTTATAAAAATGACAAACAGCAGTGACCCCAAAACAGATCTTGCAGTACCCCAGTAGTAACTGGACTCCAGGATGAGTATTTCCCATCAACAACCACCCTCTGTCTTCTTTCAGCTAGCCAATTTCTGATCCAAACCACTCTCACCCTCAATCTAATGCCTCCGTATTTTCAGCAAATGCCTACTGTGGGGAACCTTATCAAATGCCTTACTGAAATCCATATACACCACATCAACCCCTTTACCCTCATCCACCTGTTTGGTCACTTGCTCAAAGAACTCAATAAAGTTTGTGAGGCAAAACCATGTTGACTATCTCTAATCAATGTATTCCTTTCTAGATGATCATAAGTCATATTTCTTTTAACCTTTTCCAACACTTAACCCACAACTGGAGTAAGGCTCACTGCCTATAATTACCAGGATTGTCTCTATACCCCTTCGTGAGGAAGGGAACAACATTTGCTATCCCCCAGTCTTCTGGCACTATTCCTGTAGACAATGACGACATAAAGATCAAAGCCAAAGGCTCTGCAATCTCCTCCCTGACTTCCCAGAGAATCCAAGGATAAATCCCATCCGGCCCAGGGGACTTATCTATTTTCACACTTTCTAGAATTGCTAACACCTCCTCCTTGTGAACCTCAATCCCATCCAGTCTAGTAGCTTGTATCTCAGTATTCTCATCGACAACATTGTCTTTTCCCAGTGTGAACACTGAATTAAAATATTCATTCAACACTTCCCCTGTCTCCTTGGACTCCACGCACAACTTCCCACTACTACCTTTAATTGGCCCTAATCTTTTTTTAGTCATTCTTTTATTCCTGATATATCTGTAGAAAGATTTAGTGTTTTAGATTAGATTAGATTAGATTCCCTACAGTGTGGAAACAGGCCCTTCAGCCCAACCAGTACATACCGACCCTCTGAAGAGCAACCCAACCAGACCCATTCCCCGACATTTACCCCTTCACCTAACACTACAGGCAATTTAGCATGGCCAATTCACCTAACCTGCACATCTTTGGATTGTGGGAGGAAACTGGAGCACCCGGAAGAAACCCACACAGACATAGGGAGTACGTTCAAACTCCACACAGACAGTTGCCCGAGACGGGAATTGAACCTGGGTTCTTGGCATCATGAGGCAGCAATGCTAACCATGCCGCCCTTATTAAATTAGATTCTCTATAGTGTGGAAACAGGCACTTTGGCCCAACCAGTCCACACTGACCCTCTGAAGAGCAACCCAACCAAACCCGTTTCCCCTCTGACTGATGCACCTAACACTATGGGCAATTTAGCATGGCCAATTCACCTGACCTGTACATCTTTGGACTGCGGGAGGAAACTGGAGTACCCGGAGCAAACCCATGCAGACACAGGGAGAATGTGCAAACTCCACACAGACAGTCACCCAAGGCTGGAATCGAACCTGGGACCCTGGTGCTGTGAGGCAGCAGTGCTAACCACTGAGCAACCATGCCACCCTATCAGCCAACGACTTCTCTTGTTCCCTCTGGCTCTTCTTAGCTCTCTCTTTAGGTCTTTCCTGGCCAACTTGTAACTCCCAAGCGCCCTAACTGAGCCTTCACGTCTCATTCTAACATAAGCCTTCTTCTTCCACTTGACAAAATATTCAACTTCCTTAGTAAATCATGGCTCCCTCGCTTCCTCCCTGCCTGACTGGTACATACTTAGCAAGGACACGCAGTAGTTGTTCTTGAATAAGCTCCACATTTATATTGTGCCTATTCCCTGCAGTTTTCTTCCCCATCCTATGCATCCTAAATCTTGCCTAATCGCATCATAATTGCCTTTCCCCCAGCAATAACACTTGCCCTGCATTATATACTTATCCCTTTCCATAACTAAAGTAAACATAACCAAACTGTCACCAAAGTGCTCACCTTCCTCCAAATCTAACACCTGGCTGGGTTGATTGCTCAGTATCAAATACAATGAGGCCCTGCCCCTTGTTGGCCCATCTACATACTGTGTCAGGAAACCCTCCTGGACAAAACTGACCCATCTAAGGTACTCGAACTATTGTATTTCCAGTCAATATTTGGAAAGTTAAAGACCCCATCACAACTACTCTGTCACTCTTGCTTCTATCCAGAATCATCTTTGCTATCCTTTCTGTAGTACATGAATTGGCAGCAGTTACTTGCCGTCTGGAAGATGAGCTTTTCCCTACTGCATGTGACTGCTCTGCTTTATTATTGATGAATGTCATAGAAACTGACAATTTCTTCTCCTGTTCTTTCCAAAGTGTTATTGGAGATATATCGAGATCTTTAAATCAGTTCTTCATGAATACATGAAGTAGGTAACCAGCTGACCGCTTGCCCACCCTGGAAGTTTGTATAAACTCCCCACATGTTGGCAAAGTGAGAATGGACAGACGCTGTTCTGTCCTTGCCCCAGGTGCCATTAATTACACATGTGACAATCTCATCATTGCAAAAGCAACCAAAAGAATCTCTGCACTACAGATCTATAATGATTTTGGACAATAATTGTAGAAAGTATTTTTAATTTTAATTCGTATTGTTCTTCTCTTCCACTCTCATCAAATTATAGAGTCATAGAGCCATACCGCATGTAAACAGACCCTTTGGTCCAAATTGTCTCTGCCAACTAAGTTTCCTACTTGTCACTAGTCCCACTTGCCTATACTTGGCCCATTTCCCTCTAAACCTTTCCAATCCATGTACCTGTCCAAATGTCTTTCAAAGGTTGTAACTGTATCTGCATCCACCACTTCCTCTGGCAGTTCATTCCACAGCAAACCACCCTTTTTGTGAAAAAGTTGCCCCGAAGATCCCTTTTATATCTTTCTCCTCTCACTTTAAGTGTACCCTCTAGATTTGAATTCATCTATCGTAGGGAAAACATCCTTGCTATCCAGCTTATTTATGCCCCTCAAGATTTTATAAACCTCTATAAGGCCACCCCTCAACCACTGACGCTCCAGTGAAAACAGATCCAGCTGGCAGCAGCTGAATAGGCTGGGGTTGTTTTCCCTGGAGCGTCGCAGGCTGAGGGGTGACCTTATAGATGTTTATAAAATCATGAGGATCATGGATAGGATAAATAGACAAAGTCTTTTCCTTGGAGTGGGGGAGTCCAGAACTAGAGGGCATAGATTTAGGGTGAGAGGGGAAATATATAAAAGAGATCTAAGGGGCAACTTTTTCACTCAGAGGGTGGTGTGTGTATGGAATGAGCTGCCAGAGGATGTGGTGGAGGCTGGTACAATTGCAACATTTAAAAGGGATCTGGATGGGTATATGAATAGGAAGGGTTTGGAGGGATATGGGCTGAGTACTGGCAAATGGGACTAGATTAGGTTGGGATATCTGGTCAGCATGGATGGGGTGGACCGAAGGGTCTGTTTCTGTGCTGTATGTCTCTATGACTCTATGACTGTATCTCTCCCTATAACTTGAACCCTCTAGTCCTGGCAACATCCTTGTAAATCTTTTCTGAACCCACTCAAATTTACTTATATCCTTCCTATAGCAGGGCAACTGGAACCTTGCACTGTACTCCAAAAAGTCATTTAACCAACAGCCAGTACAACCTCAAACATGATGTCCCAACTCTGAGTAATGTAGGCAAGTGTGCTAAACACGTTATTTGCCTGAGATGCAAGTTTCAAAGAACTATGTACCTGAACCTCTAGGTTTCTCTATTCGACAAAATTACCTACTAACTGTATAAGTCCTGCCTTTGTTCATCTTACCAAAATGTAATATCTCACATTTATCCAAATTAAACTCCATCAGCCACTCCTCAGGCAATTGGACCAACAGATCAAGATCCCTTTGTACCCTTAGAGAACCATCTTCATTGTCCACTATACACCAATTTTGTTGTAATTCCCTCCTAAATTCTCATCTAAATCATTTATATAAATGATAAACAAGAGTGGACCCAGCACTGCTCCCCGCAGAACCCAACTGTAGTCACAGGACTACAGTTCAAAAAACAATCCTCCACCACCATCCTGTGTCTACTACCGTCAAGTAAATTTTGCATCCAATTAGCAAACTCTCCCTGAATCCCATGTGATCTAACTTTACTTGTCAAAGGCTTTACTAAAGTCCCTGTAGACAATACCCACTGTTCTGCCCTCATCTATCTTTTCAGTCATGTCTTCAAAAAATCAATCAAGTTTATGAGACACAACTGCATGTTAGTATTTAAGTATGCACAGCTGGTCGACATGCAAGTTGTCAAAGTTATGTAGCTACATTTTGCCAGCTTCTTAAAAAATACTGATTTATGGCACAATCAAATAGATAAATAGATAACATATGATCCCAGATTTCACATGTAATAAATTTTGGAACTTTGAGTGGAATGCAGGGAGTGTAATTTTAATGTATTTTTTGGATTTTGAACAAGTGGCATGTGGGTTTCGTTTGTGTCTATGTAGTGGTTTGATGATTAGTGTTATTATTTTTGTAGCCATGGTCATTTCTTTTGAAACACAATATGAGATAGCTACTTCCTGGAGAGGAAATGTGTTTTGATTTCCTCGGTAAACGCGAGTGAACAGTAAACAATTATTCATTAGGTTTCAAATTGAAGGACCTAGAGTTTTTTTTAAACTAGTTTAGAGAAAACATCTATAGTTTGGAATAAGCTTTTTAGTTTCAGTTCACATATGCAAAAGTTTTGGCTAAAGCTGGGTATGTAAGACAGTTGTTCCTGAAGAAGGCAGATAGTTAGAACTATTTAAAAAAAGTTAACTTGATGTAAGGAGTTAGTTTGGAAGTCCGAGACTAGAAATAAGTGAAAAGCTGAAAATGTTATTTGAAACTGAGACAGTGTAAACTCAGTTGTGTGAAGATTCAAAGAAGAGACTATCAGATTCTCAAGACTGGGAATTGAAGCCATTAAAACTACAGATGTGATAAATAAGAGAATTGACTGCAGTTGGGATTGTCTTTCACTGTTTGTTTCAAAATCTTTGAACTTTTGTATTATATGTAAATAGTTTAATTGATTTTGTGTAATAAACTTCTGTTTAATTGTTAAAACTAAATCTGCATCAAGGTATTTCACTGAAAGACCGCTTTGTTAAAATGAATAAAAAAACAAAATATGATTCATCGAGCCAGATTTCCAACTGGGACCTGACTTGTCCAGTAGCAATATCAGCAGGTATCGCTTGTTGATTTATTCTATCAACCTTTCAATGATACCCTTCTAACTGGCCACTATCTTGCACCGTGTATAAATTTTACCTCATTCAAAACTGTTACCTAAATTATACCTGATACCATTTGCCTCAATCTGTGTTCACTGTTCTGGTTCCTAGCCTGGCAACAAATGTTGAAAATTCCTGCCCTTGTTGTCTTCTCTGTTCTATCCCTCCTTATCTCAGTAAATCCCTCATTCCTACTTTCCCATATTTCTGACCACTTCAAATTCCAGCCTCTTCCACAGCCTAGATTTTCACTGCTCAACCATTGACAACTATGTATGTATCTAGATCCTAACCCAGTTTCTTTACAATTTTTGTACTTTCCATTCTCTTACCTTTTAAGAAATACTGTGCACATCAGTTTCTCCCACTAAAGTCACTAACCTCACAATTTTCCACATTATATTCTCTCTGCCAAGTTCTTGCTCAATCACTAAGCCTGTCCAAGACTATCCTGCTTAGGTCTGTATCATCAACAAAATGGTGACAGTACTCTGTCTGTAAGAGAAATTTGTTCTGTACTGTTTCTCTTAGTTTGGGAAATTTGGTCAGCAAGGATGAGTTGGGCTGAAGGGTCTGTTGCCGTGCTGTATGACTCTATGACTCTGGAATTCCCACCCTAAATGTTCCCCCTCTTTACTTCTCACCTTTTAGCCACTCCTATGATGTACCTCATTAACAAAGTCTTTAGTCACCTACCCTAGTATCTACTCATGTGGTTCTGTGTAGAATTTTGCTTGACATAGCTCCAGGGAAAAGCCTTTGGACTTTGCACTGCATTAAGATGCTATATAAATCTGAGTTGTTGTTGTAGACAGATTCTACTAGCTTCCCCTTTAAGTCCTTCTGTTTATTTTCATGTAGTTTCAGAATGGGGAGAGAGGGATGAAAATGTGTTTAGTTTTTAATTTGTTATGGGGTATGTGTATTGCTACTGGGTCAGCATTTGTTGTGTGTCCCTAATTGCCCCTTGAATGGCTTGCATTTGAGAGGGCAGTTTAGAGTCACCCACTTTTCTGTGGGTTTGGGGTCACATGTAGGCCTGATCAGGTAAGGACAGCAGATTTCCTTCCTGAAAGGACATTATGGTTTTTATGAGAGTCAACAGAGATTATGCAGTCACCATGGGGGTTGGTTTAGTTTGGATGGTTGGCTCACAAAGCAGTGTGATGCTAACAGCACGGGTTCAATTCCTGCCCTATCTGAGATTGCTATGAAGGACTCTTCTTCACAAGGTCTCCCCTTGCCTGAGATGTGGTAGTCCTCAGGTTAAATATCCACCAGTTGTCTCTCTCTAATGGTCTGTTAAGACTATGGTGACTTGATACAATCATTGCGAGGCTAGCTTTTAATTCCATGGTTCATTGAATTTAAATTTCATGATACACCAGGTTGGGATTTGAGCCTATCCCCCAAAACATCAGTCTGGGGTCTCGGGATTACTAACCCAATGACATGACCGTTGCACCACCACATCCACTTTGACATCTAAGATTTTAGTTAGGCCGTAGCTGGAGCATTGTGTGCAGTTCTGCTCGCCACATCGATTCCAGTCTCGGGCAACTGTGTGTGTGGAGTTAGCCCATTCTCCCTCTGGATGCTCTGGTTTCCTCCCACAGTCCAAAGATGTTGGGGTTAGGTGAATTGGCCATGCTACATTGCCTGTAGTATTAGGTGCATTAGTCAGAGGGAAATGGGTCGGGTGGGTTACTCTTCAGAGGGTCGGTGTGGACTTGTTGGGCTGAAGGGCCTGTTTCCACACTGTAAAGAATCTAATCTAATCTAATTTGGAGAGGATGAAAAAGTGGTTTACCAGAACATTCCCTGGATTGGAGTATATTGGCTTTAAGGAAAGATTGGACAAACTTGGATTGCTTTCGTTACAGTGTTGGACGCTGAGGGGTGACCCGATAGAAGTATATAAAAATATAAGAGGCGTGGATAGGGTGGACAGTCAGAGTCTTGTTCCCAGGGTGGTAATGTCAAATTTTAGGGGTCTCAGGTTTAGGGTGAAAGGGGGAATGTTTAAAGGAGATGTGCAAGGCAAGTTTGGATTCTGCAGAGAGTGGTCGATGCCTGGAATGTGCTGCCAGGGGCAGAGGTAGAATCAGAGGCAATAGCAACATTTACGAGGCATTTAACAGACACATGAACAGACAGGGAATAGAGGGATAAGGACCGTGTGCAAGCAAATAGGATTAGGTCAGAATGGCATCGTAGTCAGTACAGACATGGTGGGCCAAAAGGCCTGTTCCTGTGCTGTACTACTGTATTCCATGATCCGTCAGAGATAATCATAAAATCATGAAAACCATGTAAAGGATCCTTAATAGTCTGCCACTTCTGTTCAAATGATTAATAAATGTCGTACTAAAACAGTACCTTAACAATACTAAATATCTGGCACATTTTCAAATGTAAAGGGTTGTAGAGCAATTAATAGCATGCAGCAACAAAGGATATTTTAAAATATATCTCTTTGGAACTGGGGACCAAATGTAATATTCCCAAGTTCACAAATGACACAAAGCTGTCCCCATCTGCTTCAAGGAAACAGCCATCATCCCAGTGCCCAAGAAAAATCATGCAGCGTTCCTCAACGACTACTGCCTGGTGGTTCTGATCTCCATAATTATGAAATGCTTCGAGAGATTCATCATGGCTCACATCAACTCCAGCCGATAAAATTGTCTCGATTCCTTCCAATCCACGTATTGGCACAACACAACCACAGCAGATGCCATCTTCCTGGCCCTACACTCATCTGGATAACAAGGATATTGACTACAGTTCTGCCTTCAACACCATAATTCCAAACAAACACATCCCTAAAGTCCGAGACCTAGGTCTCAGCTCCCCATTCTGTAGCTGGATCCTTGACTTCCTGACCCATAGACTGCAGTCAGTAAGAATAGCAACAACACCTCCTCCACTATAATCCTCAACACTGGTGCCCCACAATTCTGCGTAATCAGCCCCTTACTGTACTCCTTATACACTCATGACTGTGTGGCCAAATTCTACCCCAATTCCATTTACAAGTTGGCTGACACTCATCACTTATGTAGGTTGGATATCAAACAATATCAAGATGGAATGATGCACGAAAGAGATTGAGTGCTCAGCAGCATGGTGTAAAGAAACAACCTCTCCAACAACATCAGCAAAATGAAGGAGCTGGTCATTGACTTCAGGTAGCAGAGTGCATCAATGGTGCTGAAGTGGAGATGGTTGAATGTGTCAAGTCCCAGAGAGTGATGATCACCAACAATCTGACCTGGTTCACCCACATTGACACGATGGTCAAGAAAGCACAACATCTCAGGAGGCTTAAGGAAATTACGCAAGGACTCTGACCAATCTTTGTAGATGCACTATAGAAAGCATCGTATCAAGATGCATCACAGCTTGGTATGGCAACTGTTTTTTTCCCCAAGACCTCAAGAAACTACAAAGACTTGTGAACACAGCCCAGTCCATCTCACAAACCAGCCTCCCATCCCGGTTATACTCTTTTCCACCCTCTTCCATTGAGCAGAAGATATGAAAGTTTGAATGCACATTTACACAGATTTAAGAATAGCTCCTTCTCTGCTGTTATCAGACTTTTGAATGGGTCTCTCAAATGTTAATTCTGATTTCTCTCACTCTGCACCTTCATTGTGGCTGTATTTTGCACTCTGTTCTGCTACCCTAATGCACTTTGTACAGTACAATCTATCTTTATGATAGGCAAAACAATATGTTTCACTTTATCTCGCTACATATGACAACAATCAATCAATCAAGTGAGGAGAAAGTGAGGACTGCAGATGGTGGAGATCAGAGTCAGGAGTATGGCGCTGGGAAAGCACAGCAGGTCAGGCAGTATCCGAGGAGCAGGAGAATCGACGTTTTGGGCATCAGCTCTTCATCAGGAATGAGGCTTGTGGGCCAGGGGGCTGAGAGATAAATGGGAGGAGGTGGGGCTGTGGGGAAGGTAGCTGGGAATGTAATAAGTAGATGAAGGTGGGGGAGAAGGTGATAGGTCGGAGGGGAGGGTAGAATGGATAGATGGGAAAGGTGATGGACAGGTCAGGAAGATGGTGCCGAGTTGGAGGCTTGGGACTGGGATAAGGTGGGGGGAGGGGAAATGAGGAAACTGGTGAAATCCATATTGATCCCGTGGTATGGATGCAAAAAGGGACCTACGTGTTCTGAACATTAAATCACTGAAGACTAACATCCAGGTGCGGCAGGTAATTAGGAAAGGTGATTCTAGATGAGAGTGGTGCTGGAAAAGCATAGCAGTTCAGGCAGCATTCAAGGAGCAGGAAAATTGATGTTTCGGGCAAAAGCCCTTCATCAGGAAAGCTGTATTCCTGATGAAGAGCTTTTGCCCGAAACATCGATTTTCCTGCTCCTTGAATGCTGCCTGAACTGCTGTGCTTTTCCAGCACCACTCTAATTCAGAATCTGTTTTTACCTAGGTAATTAGGAAAGCAAATAGAATGTTAACTTTTGCCTCAAGAGGATTATTTGCACAATTACGATGGAAATCCTTCCACAGGTGAACAAAACCCCAACAGGAGAAGTGAGTAAACTTATTGTGAACAAAGGAAGTTAATGGCTGTGATTTTCCCTTTCTCAGGCTATGTGTGGGGTTGGTGTGTTAGGTATTGACTAAGTCACCACTGAGATTACTCATCATATCATGTCCCAATCAGCTGACCAATCATACAGTCATTGAGTCACAGAGATGTACAACACAGAAACAGACCCTTCAGTCCAACCCGTCCATGCCGACCAGATATCCCAACCCAATCTAGTCCCATTTGCCAGCGCCTGGCCCATAACCCTCTAAACACTTCCTATTCATATACCCATCCAGATGCCTTTTAAATGTTGCAGTTGTACTAACCTCCACCACTTCCTCTGGCAGCTCATTCCATATACGTACCACTTTCTGCGTGAAAAAGTTGCCCCTTAGGTCTATTTTATATCTTTCCCCTCTCATCCGAAACCTTTGCTCTCCAGTTCGAGGCTCCCCCACCTCAGACAAAAGACCTTGCCTATTCACCCTATTCATACCCCTCATGATTTTATAAACCTTTGTAGGCCATAATGAGCATCAGTTGAGGCCTATTCTTCAGGGGATCTAACAGCGAGAATGTAGGTCTTTTCCTTTTGCTTCTCATGGGATTGGGTTGTGGTGTAACTGGAGTATCAGGGAGTTTGTTGTGACTTTTAGAGGTCAGCAAAGATTAGCAAAGACAAAAATGATTCCAAACAGGCAGAGAACAGAAGAGGTTGTAATAGTTTTAACTCTATCAAAGTTATAATAGAAGATAGAGAAATCACATTAGTCTTCTTAGAGGAAAATACAAAACCACATAAAGTACCAGAATTCATGCAGGCCCAAGGAAGTAGTCAAAATTAAGAAGCGGAAGAAATCAGTTTTAGTCAACAAGTACAAATGCACAAGTTAATGGAATGGAAAGTTCACAAATTCCCTGGACCTGATGATTCACATTCCAAAATGTTTAACAAGACGGCTGTACAGATATTTGATGAATTGGTCATTAACTTCCAAAATTCTGTAGATTCTGCAATGGTACCTTGATTAGAAAATTGCAAATTTGTCCCCACTGTTTAAGAAAGGAGTAAGGGAGAAAACGAGGAGTAACAAACTTGACACCAATAATATGAAAAGTACAAGGGCTGATCAAGGATAAAGAAATTGGAAATTAGAAAATAATAATCAGATTGGGCTGAGTCAACATGGATTTATGAAAGATATTAATATTTGATAAGCCAGTTGGAGTTTTGTGAGAATGATGCTCACAGTGTAGGTTAGGGTGAACCAATGGGTGTGATGTATTTGGATTAGTATAGTCCCACACAGGAGGTTAGGAAAAAATAATAGAGCACACACAATAGGAGTAATGCATTCACTCAGATTAAGTCCTAACTCAATGATTTGTATGTAATATTTCCAAGTTTATGAATGACACAAAACTGAAGGAGGTTGATGCAAAGAAGCTTCAAGGGGATATAGATAAGCTTAGACAGTGAGCAAGAACACGGCAGATGGAATTTAATTCAGATAAAGTGTGAAGTTACCTACTTTAACAACAAAAAATGTGATAAGTTTTTTTTAAATGATGAGAAATTAGGAAATTTTGATTTCTCAAAGGACCTGGGTGTCCTTATTCATAAGTCACTAAAAAATAATGAATAGCTACAGCGAATGGTATGTTGGCAATAGAGTTAGGGATTGCAAGGTGATTTTTAAAATTGAAGTAAATATGTTGTGCTTCAGTGGGGAGACATACATGAGATTTGGTGGGCAATTTAGGTCCCTTTACCTACTTGCAGTAGAAAAATACAATGCAGATTTGCCGGAGTAATCCTGGAATGAAATGAGGCAAGATTGAGGATACTCTGCCTGTATTCTCAGATATTTAAAATAATGAGAGGTGATTTTACTTGAACTTAAAAAATGCTAAACGATCTGGCCATGGTATATGCACAAAGGATGTTTCTCCTGGTTGGGGCCAAGGGGTCTAAAAGCGGGGAACACCGTCACAGAATAAGGGTCAGGTATTCAGGACTGCGATGAGGAATTTCTTGAGAGAGTAGTGAATCTTTGGTGTTCTTTACTTAGACGGTTGTGTAAGCTCAATCATTGTGCATGTTCAAGAAACAGATGGACAGATTGTTAAATACCAATAACCCCAAGGGTAAAGAGAACAAAAGGACTGTGGTGGATGATTAACTGTAATTTAGAATTGTGGTCAACTCTTGCCCCATGTTTGCAAGAAAATCTAGGTTTTTAATATAGGATTTAGAAATGTGTACTAGAAATTGAACATATTGACAAATAATTTGTAGGCCAATTTTAATACTTTACCTTATAAAATAAATAATATGCAGCACGGTGGCTCAGTGGTTAGCCATGATGCCTCACAGCACTAGGCACCAGGGTTTGATTCCAGCCTTGAGCGACTGTCTGTGTGGAATTTCCACATTCTCTTCGTGTCTGAGTGGGTTTCCTGCAGGTGCTCTAATTTCCTCTCACAGTCCAAAGATGTGCAGGTTAGGTGAATTAGCATTGCTAAATTGCCCGTAGTGTTCAGGGATGTACAGGTTAGATGCATTCATCAGGGGAAATGTAAAGTAATAGGGTAGGGGAATGGTTCTGCATGGGATACTCTTTGGAGGGTCGGTGTCGACCTATTGGGCCCAATGGCCCAATTCCACACTGTAGGGATTCTATGATTGTATGCCTTTTTGATACTATGTGAATAATTTGTAATGCAACAGTGCTAAATAACCCTGCAGCTGAGGGGGTGAAAGGGTTATCCAAGCTGGTCAGATTCTCCTTGTTATGGTTCTTTGCTGTTGGATGGTATGACCAATTAAATCTTGCAATAGACAGATTTAAGCTTCTGTTTAGATTAATCAATAACAGTGACAAGGCACTATTAATAAAAATTGATAGTTTATTTACAGATGCTTATTCTTTCAGCTTTCAGCTGGACAGCGACTGTGTAGTCAGTACATGCATATTATCAATTTTTAATTTTCACACATAAATGAAATGCTCATCTTGGTGACAGTGAAACAAAAAAATCGTGTGTAAAATGATTACATTTATTTACAGAGCTCTAGATCGTATTAAATGACAGAACATTCCACAGATTACTGGTGAATTTACTATACAACACATCAAGAGTATGAACTAAAGGCAGAGTTACGAATAAATAAAATAATTTTATAGAGATACCTTCATGATACAAATGTGTTTTCTTTTAATCAGCTGCTGCACAAAGGCGTAGAACTGTCGGCGTTACAAAGCGTCTAGCATCCTTGGCTGGCTTAACTTTGTCACAGTATTCCTTGCCAGAAGCAGAGCTAAGTGAAGAAGAGAGAGAGGGTGTGTACATTTTTGGTATTAATAATCAAAATTTTCACGTTGACTTTTAAAGATCCCAGATTTATAGTGTTTCTCCGGAAAATTTAGTTCCACTGCTGAATGAAAAATTGTATAAACCTAATTTGATGAAGAAAAAGAAATAGCATTCTTTATTTGATTCTGCACAGATAAAGTAAGGTTTATTGCTGAGCTCGCGAAATTATCACACAATGAGAGAATGAAGGCCATCCAACAGTTGACAATGAGCATTGAAGAGAAACGAGAGATCAGGTATGGAAAATCTACTTTCCAATGTTGGTTCTAACTGGTGTCAATATTCTAATCATGTGAACTCTGGTTAAAAATAATCTGTGAATGTGAAAAGTGTGATTGTTTATTTGTTTTCCTCTGGTTATTTCTGGGGTGCGATTAATAAGGAGCCCCATCCAAACAGCACCTGGACTGAATCTATTCTGCCCTTTCAGACTACACTTCCTCCTCATTGTTGAACTAGGCTGTATTCTTGAAAGAGGGAATGGATCACATAAGCAAAAACTTCTCTTTAAGGTTTGTGGTGTTGAGAGATCATGATGTCCATGATGTCATTTTAAACTTCTTCTGCTCCTGTGCAGTGTATAAATGATTCTTGTGTAACTTTACTTTTCCTGGCAATAGGGTAAATGGTTTTTATGCTTAGAAAACGTTTCTATCATTTCTGAATCTGATCAGCATCAAGCAATGCTGTGTGCTCGCCCTATTCCCAACATACTTTCCATGTAAACATCCAAAACAGAAGCAGAATTACTCCACTTGGTCCCTTGAGCCTGCTTTGCTGATGTTCAGGTTTCTACTCCAGTAACCTTTCATTCTTTGATTCTAAAAAACTCCATATCAAATGCCTTCTGAAGTCTCAAGGACCCTCTGAAAGAAAAATCTTCTCTTCTTTGTCCTAAAAGAGTGTGCCCTCATTTTAAAACATCATCGCTAGCTCAGGATTCATCCACAAGAGGAAACATATTTCTACGTCAAAGACCATTCAGGATCTTCAATCAAATCAGTCCTCACTCTTTTAGACACAAATTTAAACAAGCCCAGTGTATTCAAACTATCCTCATGATAACCCAGTTACCCCAGCTACTAGTCTGCTAAATGTCCCCCGAAGCATTTACATATATTCGCTGTACCTACTTTGCAATGAGACAACCCAGATCATCTTTCATCTTTGATAATCAGAACAATCAGATTTACCATCAACAGAATTCAGAACCAGTGACCTTGAGCCCTTCATTGCTCTTAATTGTCCACTATGGCTATAGGTAACCCTGGGCCCATCCTCCTTCATTCCAACATGACTGCATGACTTGCCAGTCAGTACTGAGGTCTGACAGTGTTGATGGAACAAAGTTAATATTTCTGGTTGATAATGTTTGATTAGAACAGCTCCAATTGTAGCTCCTTGACCTAAATGGTAACTCTGGTTCTCACTCAACAAATGCTGTTAGAAAAAGTGAATTTCCAGTTCAGTACTCCAGATAGAATCACAACATCAAAAAGAAGCCATCAGGTCTGTACTGCCAAATACATCAGTCCCACTTTCCCACACTACTGCCCAAAGCCTTTAAGTGCTTATCCAAGTACTTTTTAAAGATTGTGAGATTTCCCACCTCAACCCCCTCCCAGGCAGATGTTCCAGACCCCCATCACCCTCTAGGTGAAAAGAATGAATGAATTAAAAAAAAACTCCTGCCATTCACTTTAAAACTGTGCCCCCTTGTTATAGACCCTTCAACTAAATGGAAAGTTGCTCTCTAGTCACCCTGTCCATGCCCCTCATAATCTTATCCACCTATGTCAGGTCCCCCTTAGCCTTCTCTGCTTTGAAGAAAACAACCCAAGCCTATCCAGCCTCTCTTCACCGCTAAACTGCTACATTCCAGGCAACATTCTGGTGAATCTCCTCTGACCCTTTCCAGTGTAATCACATCCTTCCTATAGTGCAGTGACCAGAACAGCAGACAGGCTCCTCCAGCTGTGGCCTAACCAAAGTTCTGTCCAGCGCCAACATAACCTGCCTGCTCTTATCATCAATATCTTGTCTGATAAAGGCAAGTGTACCACATGCCTTCTTAATGACCCTATTGATCTTTCCTGCCACCTTCAGGGGTCCATGAATAAGCTTCTCAAAATCCCCTGAACCTCTGAGCTTAATATTGTCCTGCCATTCATTGAGTACTTGCCTGTCTTGTTAGTTATTCCAAAGTGCATCACTTCACACGTATTACAGTTAAATTCCCATCTGGCATTGATCTACCCATCTGACCAATTCATTTATATCTTCCTGCAACCTCACATATTCCTCCTCAATGTCAACCCCTGACTAATATTCATTCATCAACAAACTTACTTCTCACCTCCTCCCACATCCTTGTCTCCATCATTTATAAATATCACAAACAAGAAGTGACCCAGCACTGATCCCCGTGTTATACGACTGCACACTGGGCTTCAGTCACAAAAACAGCCTTTATCACCACCTTCTGTCTCTGTGTCAGAATGCATCTTGGCAATTTATCCATCCCATGACCGTTTGCCTCTCTTCAGTTTCCTATGGGGGGAGTCCTTGTCAAAGGTCTTACTAAAATCCATATAAATTACATGAACTGCCCTACCCTCATCCAAACACTTGGTCACCTCCTCACAAGATTCTACCAGATTTGTTCAGCATGGTCTCATAGAACATAGAACATAGAAAAGAACAGCACAGAACGGGCTCTTTGGATCACGATGTTGTACCGAGCATTAATCCTAATGTAAAATGAAATAACTTAACCTACGCACCCCTCAATTCACTGCATGTGCATGCCCAGCAGTCACTTAAATGTCCCCAATGACTCTACTTCCACCACCACCGCTGGCAACGCATTCCACACATTCACATCTCTCTGCATAAAGAACCTTCTTCTGACATCCCCTCTATACCTTTCTCCTAATATCTTAAAACTATGACTCCTTGTGCCAGTCAATCCTGCCCTGGGGAAAGGTCTCTGGCTATTGACTCGATCCATGCCTCTCAGTACCTTGTACACCTCAATCAGGTCACCTTTCTTCCTCCTTCTCTCCAGAGAGAAAAGTCTGAGCTTAGTCAACCTCTCTTAGTCCAAAGTTAAAAATCACACAACACCAGGTTATAGTCCAACAGGTTTAATTGGAAGCACACTAGCCTGGTGTTGTGTGATTTTTAACTTTGTACACCCCAGTCCAACACCGGCATCTCCAAATCATGTCTCTTAGTCCAGATAGCATTCTGGTAAACCTTCTTTGCACCCTCTCCAAAGTGTCTGTATCTTTCCTATAGTAGGGCGACCAGAACTGGACACAATATTCCAAGTGTGGTCTCACCAGGGATTTGTAGAGCTGCAGCAAAACCTCGTGGCTCTTAAACTCAATCCCCCTGTTAATGAAAGCCAAAACACCATATGCTTTCTTAACAACCCTATCCACTTGGGTGGCAACTTTGAGGGATCCATGTACTTGAACACCAAGATCCCTCTGTTCCTCCACACTACCAAGAATCCTGTCTTTAATCCTATATTCAGCATTCGTGTTTGCCCTTCCAAGATGCATCCACTTCGCATTTACCCAGGTTAAACTCCAGCTGCCATTTCTCAGCCCAGCTCTGCATTCTGTCTATGTCACGCTCAGCCTGCAATAGCCCTCATCTGCAAATTTACTAACCCACCCTCAACCTCCTCATCCAAGTCATTTATAAAAACTACAAAGAGCAGAGGCCCAAGAACAGAGACCTGCGGGACCCCACTCAACACTGTCCTCCAGGCAGAATACTTTCCATCTACAACCACTGTCTGCCTTCTGTCAGCCAGCCAATTCTGAATCCGGATAGCCAAATCTCCCTGTATCCCATACTTCCTGACTTTATGAATGAGCTGAAAATGTGTTGCTGGAAAAGCTTCAGGGCTTATGCCCGAAACGTCGATTCTCCTGTTCCCTGGATGCTGCCTGACCTGCTGCGCTTTTCCAGCAACACATTTTCAGCTCTGATCTCCAGCATCTGCAGACCTCACTTTCTCCTCAACGACTTTATGAATGAACTTACCATGAGGAACCTTATCAAATGCCTTGCTGAAGTCCATATGCACCACATACACTGCTTGACCTTCATCAACCTGCTTGTCACCTCCTCAAAGAACTCAATAAGATTAGTTAGGCATGACCTGCTCCTCACAAAGCCATGCTGACTGCCTTTAATCATGCTATGCTTTTCCCAAATCAACATAAATCCTTTCCCTCAGAATTCTTTCCAAAACCTTGCTGACCACAGACGTAAGACTGACTGGTCTGTAATTGCCAGGGATACAACCCATCCAGATCTGGGGAATTGTCCGCTTTTAGAACCATCAAAACCCCCAGTGCCACCTTAAGTTTTAAACCAACAGCTAGTCAAAGATTCATAAATTGAAACCAGTGATGAGCTATAGTGTCAGGAAAAATTCTTCCTCCATTAATTGAATACAAAACCATTAGAGCTGTTTAAAAACCAATTGGATTGCTTGACCAGGTAGTGTCCATAGATGTTTCATTGTGGATGAATACAAAAGCAGGGCTGGAACTATGGAACTATGTAAAACTCTGCTCAGGACTGCTGAATCTTTATGTACAGTTCTGTTCACATTAGAGGAAGGACATAATTGCTGTATGAGTACAAAAGAGATCTCTGCGAGAATGTTGCTCAAGCTAAAAAAATTCAGCTGTGAGGAAAGATTGGCTAAACCTGATTTGTCTTCCATAAAACAGAGGAGACTGATGAGCTTGGGTACACAGGAAGACACATTTCCTTTTGCAAAGAGGTAATTGCTGGAGGACCCAGCTTTAAGGTAATTGCTGGAAGAAACAGAGGGGATATGAGGAAACATTTCTCAGTCAGTGGGTGGTCGATGTTTGGAATTTGCTGCCTGCTTTGATGATGCAGGTAGAAGCCTTCAATTCATGTAAAAGGAAATTGGATCTGCCCTCAAAATGCTGGAGTCTGCAAGGCTGTGGACTGGGGCTGGGAGGTGCAATTAGAACGGGCTGCAAACATTTTCCCTTGGCAGGTTCAGACACAATGGTCTCTTTCTATGCCATAACGCTTCCATATTTCTATTTAGGTATGCATTCCAAATATGGAAATTTGTTTCATAAGTTAACAATACAATATTATGATGTACTTTCTCAGAGTCGTGAAGTAAATTGTAAATTACCCCTGTTTCTTGCCAGGGATCAAGTTGAGCAAACGATTGGACCATATGCAGCGGACACAGGTGCTAAGATACATCAGTGCACACAGCTGCTATATAAACTGTTGTTTGTAAGTATGATTGGAAATACATTGATAAAAGATTAGCATCAAGAACACCATTACTGCATATGAAAAAAGATGCTGGGGTAATCCAGCTGTCGTGTGCTGATTTTTCAACACAACATGGGACACGGATGGGTTCAGAATGCTGCTTCATTGCATGTGTACCTACTTATCCAGATGTCTAATGTTCACCTGGAAATGATGTCAGTTAGTCAAAGGATTGACTTATGGAGAGTGCACTGAACTGAGATGAAGTCAAGAGTGTGGTGCTGGAAAAGCACAGCAGGTCAGACAGCATCTGAGGAGAATCGACATTTCGGGCATAAGCCCTTCATGATGAACAAGTGCATCATTTACTCTAATCATTGACATGTGTGTAACACTGGATGCCAGAAGTGCAATCCCAATTTAAAATATACATGCTCCAAATGTCTAATGAATTGACTGTGTAAGGATTACTTGCTTAGGCCAAACGGATACTTTTTAATTAGGAGTGAAGAAATGATTATGATCGCAATGCCACAGGAAGTTCCTAACCCTTCCTCAGCACATGTCCAATGTCTCACCACCACCACAAACCCCTCAATGCCCTTCCCAGTGCAATCACTGGTGAAAGAGCAATATTTTTCAGCTTGACACTCTCCAATCTGTGGTATGACTACAGGTCTTTTGTTAGACCCATAAGAGAAAGTGTTCCTTTGAAGTTTCAGTAGTTTGTGTATTGGAGAGGCAGGACACTCACCAAAAAATGAATTTATGTTCTCAGGCAAACAAATGGGAGATGATTTTTTTTTTATTCATTAATGCTAGGCCAGTATTTATTCCCCATTTCAGAGGGCCATTGACAGTCAACCACTATCAGGGTCACATGTGTGCCAGAACAGGTAACAACTGCAATTTCCTTCCATAAAGGAACCAAATGGGTTTTTCTGACAATTAATTATGGTTTTGTGGTCATCATTGGACTCTTATGTTCAGATTTTTATTGAATTTAGATTCTGCCATCTGCAATCTCAGGACTTAAACCCATGTCCTCAGAATATTCAAAACCAAAGAATTGCGGATGCTGTAAATCAGAAACAGAAACAGAGGTTGCTGGAAAACCTGCTGAGCTGCTGAGTTTTTCCAGCCTTTTCTGTTTTTGTTTCCTCAGAACACTACATGGGTATTTGGATTAACAGTCCAGAATAATACCAACAAGCAATCGCTTTCCCAGAAAGTGCTAAGTATTCCCTTTCGGTTTAAGAAAAGTAGAGCATTAATTCCCAGCAGTTTGTTACAAAGATGGTAGGGGTCTGAAATGAGAAATTATACATGCCTTGCTCAGTTGGATGTCAGTGCCCAGCCCTGAAAGGAGAATGGAGAATGTCTAAGTTTTGACCTGGACGTCTCTTGGTATTACTAGTAACTCCTCTCTCGGAGAATGTTGCATCCTCACTAACCCATTTCCTGCCCATTACTTGATCAAACAAGATATGACCCAAGCCAAATAATATTGATTTTTTTCCAAACTTTTGTAAGGCAATCATCTGTAATGACTAAAATAAAAGCAAAATACTGTGGTTGCTGGAACATTCAAATAAAAGCATGTCATCTTCTGAAGAAGAGTTATATCAGACTAGAATATTAACTTTGTTTCTCTATCTACAGCTGCCACTTGCCTGGCTGAGTTTCTCCAGCACATTCTTGCTATTATTACACCTGCAACCATCTCTCTTCCCAATTACATGCCATTAACACTGGTGTCCCACAAAGATCTAGACTGGGGCCCCTTCTATTTCTCAACACCTTCCTGTCACTTTATGACATCATCCAAAAACACAGCATCAATTGTCACGAGGAGTGGCACGGTGGCTCCGTGGTTAGAACTGTTACCTCACAGCAATAGGGACCCAGGTTCGATTCCAGCTGCAGGTGACTGTCTGTGTGGCATTTACACATTCTCCCAGTGATTGCATGGATTTCCTCATGATTCTTCGGTTTCCTCCCACAGTCCAAAGATGTTCAGTTTAGGTGGTTTTGCCATGGGAAACGCAACGTTGGGGGATAGGGTAGGAGGATGGGTCTGGGTAGGATGCTCAACAGCTGCCTTTGCTGTTGAATTCATGTATCGCTGGACATCGGAGCGATGGGAAAATTAACAAGCATGTAAATTCACAACTGATCTTGGAGTGACCTGTATGGGAAAGGTCACAGCACAGAAGCAGATAAGCGGATTTTAAGTGTAGCCTTAAAATAAGTCTGCAGTAGTGAGTAGGGTGGGTTCTTTATTGATTATATGTTTTATTGAGCTATGTCTCTTGATTAAACTTAAAATATAAGCCATAAGTATTAATGTAACCTGGAGGAGTGTTTGTAGAGGAATAAGACGGTGCTATTTTCTGGGTCTGTAGATTGAAAGAAGCAAAAATGGCCTTTAGTAGAGTGATATGCTCTTCTTGTCAGATGTGGGGGTTTAGGGAGAGTTTACAGGTTACTGAGGATTATATCCGCAATAAATGCCATTGGTTGTGAATCCTCTCAGAACGAATGGAACAGTTGGAGAGGCAGTTAGAGACAATGAGGAATTTGCAAGAGCAAGGAGATATGATGGATGGCAGTTATAGGAAGGGGGGAACGTCTCAGATACAGTCACATAGATGGGTTAACTGCAGGAAAGGTAAGAGAGGTAGGCAGCTAGTGCAGGAGGACTCTGTGGGAGATTTGCTAGGGCTGCTCAGGAGGATTTAAACTAGTAAGGTGGGGGGGAGGGGGGGGCGGGGGTGGGACCCAGGGAGATAGTGAGGAAAGAGATCAATCTGAGACGGGTACAGCTGAGAACAGAAGTGAGTCAAATAGTCAGGGCAGGCAGGGACAAGGTAGGACTAATAAATTAAACTGCATTTGTTTCAATGCAAGGGGCCTAACAGGGAAAGCAGATGAACCCAGGGCATGATTAGGAACATGAGACTGGGATTTCATAGCAATTACAGAAACATGGCTCAGGGATGGGCAGGACTGGCAGCTTAATGTTCCAGGATACAAATGCTACAGGAAGGATAGAAAGGGAGGCAAGAGAGGAGGGAGAGTGGTGTTTTTGATAAGAGCTAGCATTACAGCTGGATTTAGGGAGGATACTCCCGGAAATACATCCAGGGAAGTTGTTTGGGTTGAACGGAGAAATAAGAAAGGGGTTATCACCTTATTGGGATTGTATTATAGACCCCTTAATAGTCAGAGGGAAATTGAGAAACAGATTTGTAAGGAGATCTCAGCTATCTGTAAGAATAATAGAGTGGCTATGGTAGGAATTTTAACTTTCCAAACATAGACTGGGACTGCCATAATGTTAAAGGTTTAGATGGCGAGGAATTTCTTAAGTGTGTACAAGACAATTTTCTGATTCAGTATGTGGATGTACCTACCAGGGAAGGTGCAAAACTTGACCTACTCTTGGGAAATAAGGCAGGGAAGGTGACTGAGGTATCAGTGAGGGAGCACTTTGGGGCCAGCGACCATAATTGGAAAAGGATAGACCAGATCTAAAAGTAGAAATTCTAGATTGGAGGAAGGCCAATTTTGACGGGATTAGGCAAGAATCAAACTGCACTCATTCATTCAATGAAACAAACTGCACCTGTTAAATC
Organism: Chiloscyllium plagiosum; assembly: GCF_004010195.1. Lineage (NCBI taxonomy): Eukaryota > Metazoa > Chordata > Chondrichthyes > Orectolobiformes > Hemiscylliidae > Chiloscyllium > Chiloscyllium plagiosum. The sequence goes on along the minus strand of NC_057730.1, from coordinate 58,163,314 downwards.
AATAAGTAGAGCTTATCTCATGAACACAAGAACTTAGGCAAGCTGATTGGACACAGATGTTCTCAGGTAAAGGGACGGCTGGAAAATGGGAAGCCTACAGAAATGAGATAACCAGAGTCCAGAGAAAGTATATTCCTGTCAGGGTGAAAGGAAAGACTGGTAGATAAAGGGAATGCTGGATGACTAAAGAAATTGAGGGTTTGGTTAAGAAAAAGAAGGAAGCATATGTCAGGTATAGACAGGAGAGATCGAGTTAATCCTTAGAAGAGTATAAAGGCAGTAGGAGTATACTTAAGAGGGAAATCAGGAGGGTAAAAAGGGGACATGAGATAGCTTTGGCAAATAGAATTAAGGAGAATCCAAAGGGTCTTTACAAATACAGGAAGGACAAAAGGGAGAAAATAGGGCACCTCAAAGATCAGCAAGGTGGCCTTTGTGTGGAGCCGCAGGAGATGGGGGAGATACTAAATGAGTATTTTGCATCATTATTTACTGTGGAAAAGGACATGGAAGATATCGAGTGTAGGGAAATAGATGGTGACATCTTGCAAAATGTCCAGATTACAGAGGAGGAAGTGCTGGATGTCTTGAAATGCATAAAAGTGGATAAATCCCCAGGACCTGATCAGGTGTACCCTAGCACTCTGTGGGAAGCTAGGGAAGTGATTAAGGGGCCTCTTGCTGAGATATTTATAACAACGATAGTCACAGGTGAGGTGCCAGAAGCCTGGAGGTTGGCAAACGTGGTGCCACTGTTTAAGAAGGGCGGTAAAGACAAGCCAGGGAACTATAGACCAGTGAGCCTGATGTCAGTGGTGGGCAAGTTGTTGGAGAA
>NC_057730.1:58127539-58161942 GCF_004010195.1 Chiloscyllium plagiosum | reverse complement strand
TTGGTTAGGCCACTGTTGGAATATTGCGTGCAATTCTGGTCTCCTTCCTATCGGAAAGATGTTGTGAAACTTGAAAGGGTTCAGAAAAGATTTACAAGGATGTTGCCAGGGTTGGAAGATTTGTGCTGTAGAGAGAGGCTGGGGCTGTTTTCCCTGGAGCGTCAGAAGCTGAGGGGTGACTTTATAGAGGTTTATAAAATCATTTGGGGCATGGATAGGATAAATAGACAAAGTTTTTTCCCTGGGGTGGGGGAGTGCAGAACTAGAGGGCATAGGTTTAGGGTGAGAGGGGAAAGATATAAAAGAGACCTAAGGGGCAAATGTTTCACGCAGAGGGTGGTACATGTATGGAATGAGCTGCCAGAGGATGTGGTGGAGGCTGGTACAATTGCAACATTAAGAGGCATTTGGATGGGTATATGAATAGGAAGGGTTTGGAGGGATATGGGCCAGATGCTGGCAGGTGGGACTAGATTGGGTTGGGATATCTGGGCGGCATGGGCGAGTTGGACCGAAGGGTCTTTTCCATGCTGTACATCACTATGACTCTAATAGGCACCTGGATGGGTATATTAGTAGGAAGGGTTTGGAGAGATGTGGGCCAAATTCTGGTAAGTGGGACTAGATTAATTTCGTATATCTGGTCAGCATGGATGGGTTGGACCAAAGTGTCTGTTTCCATGCTGTGCAGTTCTATGACTCTCCTTAGCTGAGGCGAAATTAGATTGTTCGCAACCTGTATCATTTCTGAACTGAGATGAGATCTGACCACATGTCCATGCTCTTTCTAAGACCATCTACATTATTCCCACCTACGTAAGACCACACAGTTCTTGCTGCTGAAACCTTTGCCAAGCCTTGGTTACCTCTAGTCAGGACTCTCAGGTCTACCTCCCCATATTCTGTATTCAGTTAAGTTGGTGAAATCAAAAACTCTGTCACCATCTTTCCATAAAGAGCCTCATCATAAAATCTTACAGAGTTACAAACCAAAGACATTTGAAAGAAATGGAGATGTGGAGGAAATGTGTGATTGTAATGCACATCCCTCTGTGTTGGTTTATGGAAAAAACTGAGAAACAGAGGTATGCTATCAGTTAATTAAAAAGATTCAATGTCGACTAATCAGTATTATTTTATAATTTAATGTGTTCCTTTATTTCATTCTTTTATAGTCCCTTCAACGGTTCCGGGAGAATATGGTTATATATTTTCAGTTAGTTCATCCCTGGAAAAGATCTCTGAAAATCATTGGAGGGAAGTTTGGAACAAGTGTTCTGTCTTATTTCACATTCCTCAAATGGCTGTTTATGTTCAACATGTTCTCCTTCTTGATTAACTTCAGCTTCATCACCATCCCACAATTCTTTGACATGGGCATTAACAATCTCACTTTTACAGGCTTGGAGCTGCTCACTGGCTCAGTAAGTATCATTAATTAAAAATGTTTAATTTTTGTGCTTTTTAAAATTGCAAATGAAATCAGAAAGAACTGTTTTAAAACAAGTGTTTGAATGGACTTCTGCATGTTTTGAAAGCAAGTTAGTGGCACTTACAACAGGCATTGTGTTAACAGCTACTTGAACACACAGTAATTGATGGAGCTGCAGATGAACTGGAGCTGTGAGGTTCTGGGTACAGCTGGATCTATGGATTAGTGACCAGGTGTCAATGACAAAGCCCTTTGTCTGCCAATAACCATGTGATTGGTTATTAGGTAACTGAACAGCTTGGGGTTGGGAGCAAGATACAGAGAGAAATGTTTTGAAATAGGACCCGTTTCTCTGATCTCTGCAGTCAAACCCATTTTAAACAATTGAAAAACTAAGATTCATCTCAGCAAACTCTGAATAGGTACCACTGAATTGCCATCCCAGATTTCATGCACATATCTGTGCATGTGACTCTGTGTGCGCTTCACTGTGTGTGCATGAGACTGTATGCGTGAGACTGTGTGCACGTGACTGTGTGCGCGTGACTGTGTGCATGTGACTGTGTGTGCGTTTGACTGTGTGCGCGATTCTGTGTGCACGTTATTGTGTGTGCATGTGACTGTGTATGTGACTGTGCGTGTGTGTGATTGTGTGCGTGTGACTCTGTGTGCGTGACTCTATGTGTGTGTGTGAGAGAGAGAGATAGAAAGAGCTGGAAAATTTTGTACATCTGTTGTAAAATATTTAACTTTTGTGAGGAGTCTGGGACGAGCAGGCTTCGATTTCCAGTGTGTTACCCCAGTGAGTCGTGAGATTAAATTATGAGTATTTCCAATGAGAAGAGAAACAATATTGAAAGATAAACTTTAAACTGATAGAAATATCTAAACATCTCAATTATTTTCAATCGCTTAATCTGGTTAAATGAAAATAATTGGAAATATTCATGATTGGAATTTGAATTCATACCCTCAAATAATTTAATAGACAGCAGAAGTTTTTTGAAAATAGAGATTATGTGCATTGCTTAAGATGTAGATAAAATGTAAAAAGAAACATTAATCATGGTCATTGTCATTCTTACCACACTGGCTATACACTCTGCCCAATCTCATTCTGACTCTAGCGTTGCATCCAATCTACTCAGTAAAGTTCTAATTTATAACAAAGCTTTGATTAAGTTAGTAAAAGGTAAAGTCTGTTGGGATGTATGACTTTAATCATTATATTCTCATTTTAGGTTCTGGATGTAAGTTTACTCATTGAGCTGGACGGTTTTTTTTTCAGACGTTCCGTCACCATACTAAGTAACATCATCAGTGAGCCTCTGGTAAAGCACTGGTGTTATTTATGTGTTTAGGTTTCCTTGGGTTGGTGATGTCATTTCTAGTGGCGATGTCATTTCCTGTTCTTTTTCTCAGAGGATGGTAAATGGGCTCCAAGTCAATGGATTTGTTGCTAGAATTCCAGCTGGAATGCCATTCTTCTTACAACAAACACATTGACTTGGAGCCCATTTACCACCCCCTGAGAAAAGGAACAGGAAATGACATCACCACAGGAAATGACATCACCAACCCAAGGAAACCTAAACACATAAATAGGAAGCAGGTCATAACACTAGTGCTTCACCAGAGACTCTCACTGATGATGTTACCTAGTATGGTGACGGAACGTCTGAAAACAAACCTTCCAGCTCAGCGAGCAAACCTACATTCAGAACCTCAACCTGAGCTACAAAACTTCTCCAAACTTGCTCTCATTTTAGAGATTGTTCTGAACTTTGAAATGATCCAGAATAGAGACAGAAATCTGGATGGATCAGCATTCCTCACCCACAATTTCAGTTTTAACTTAAACACTTCATGAAATACTGATTTCTTGCAACAGTATTACAGACTACCTGTAGAAAAGCTTGTTATATTTCACATGATGGAAATAGATGTTAATGGTATAAATTGTTAAATAGCAAGAACAAGCTGACCTTTTGAGTATATTACCTAGCTGGCAGCTGTGATTGAACACAATCTGTGGAAGTTATCACTGACCACTCACTGGCAAGGAAGGGAACATGAGCTCTGCACCATGTCAGCTGGAAGAGGAGGAGCTGGAGATCAGGAATGTTAGGGGGAAGGTTGAGATTGAGAGGGCTGGAGGGAAGCTGGAGATCAGGAATAATGGAACAGGGAAGTGGGAGACAAGGGCTGGGGTTTGTCCACGAAAGGATTCCCTCTTTTCCTGGCCAAAAAACTGCAAGTTGGACCTCCTCCTTTACTTACTATTGCATTTAAATTATAGCACAAATAAAGCCCTCAGTTCGCAACTTCAGTCCATTCCCACCTACATTTGTGGAAATCTTGTTTGTCGCCTGTATGCGAGAATTACGATGGAAATGCAGGTGCATGCCAAGATTTTATCCTCACTACATCAGCAATGATCCGGCAATCAGCCAGCTGTCAGCCCTTTCCATTTCAATAGACAAATAGTGAAATCACCTTGAAGAAGAAAAGATCCGAATAGATTGATTGTTTCTCAGATCGGAAGGATGTGAACAGTAGTGTGAGCTAGCTTTTTGTGGTGGGACCTCTTCAAATAGACACAGGCACAACAGAAATTACATTGAATTCTGATGAGACTATCAAACTGCAGGGCATACCAATTATGTAGACAATTACAGAACAGTATAGACAAGTTAGCAGCATGTCAAGTTATACATTTTTGGGGAAAAGGGAAATGTAACAATGTATCATCTAATTGCAAGATTCTCAAAATTATAGGACTAGAGTGTTTTAAGGGTTTAGATCATGGCTTCTAGAACACAGGGCCAATGCAAATTTGCTCTTGAAAGCCCCCAGTAAACTGGGACAAGCCAATCATGGGGCAATCAACAAAGCAAAGGAAAATTATAACTGGAACAACAGAATTTAATTACAACCCAGTCACCATTATCCACACACTGTCCTAACAGCCTTTTTGTTTTGCAATGTGGTGTAGATTCAAGTTAGAATCTCAGTAATGAATTGGGCATTATACATTAATTTGCTCAATAATTTCCCTCCATGATGTAATAGTAAAAGCTTTCAAAAATCTTTAAACTGAAAAATCCATAAACCCTTGACCTTGGAAGTGTGTCATAGAATTTTTTCCAATGTTTCTGTGTATTTTTTTTGTATCTGTGACATCATTGTTATTGACTGTGAATAGCTAAACTTTTCCTTTTTATTGCAGGGTTATTTTACACAAACTGTGTTTTACTATGGCTTTTATACAAATATGAGCATTCAAGCAAATCCCACTGCAAAAATGTATAACATGCAAGTTGCTTACTTCCTCACGATTGGATGCTACATGCTGAGTTGCTTTCTGTATCTGGTTTACAGGTAATTGGATATAAGTTTTTCAGTTCCTAAACCATTCAGGATAATGATAGGCCGAAGGACCTGTTCCTGGGCTGTAAATAATAAGACCATAAGATCTTATGGTACAGGAGCAGAATTCGGCCTTTTGGCTCATCAAGAGTGCCAAGTCATTCAATCATGGCTGATAGGTTTCTCAACCCCATTTTCCTGCCTTCTCTCTGTAACCCTTGATCCCCTTATTAATCAAGAACTTGTTTATCTCTGTCGTAAATACACTCAATGACTTGGCCTCTACAGCTCTGTGTGGCAATGAGCTGCACAGATTCAACACTCTCTGGCTGAAGAAATTCCCCTTATCTCAGTTCTAGCGTATCGTCCCTTCACTCTGAGGTTATGCCCTCAGGTCCTAGTTTCTCTGGTTAGTGGAAACATCTTCTCCATGTCCATCCTATCCAGGCCCCCAAATATTCTGTAAGTTTCAACGACTTTCCCCATTTTCCTTCTCAATTCCATTGGGTACAGATCCAAAGCCCTCAAATGCTCCTCATTTGACAAGCCCTTTGTCCCCAGGATCATTTCTTATAGACCTTTTCTGGACCCTTCGAGGCCAGCACGGCCTTCCTTAGATAAATGGCCCAAAACTGCTCACAATATTGCAAATGCAGTCTGATCAGAACCTTATACAGCCTCAGCAGTACATTCCCACTTTTGTATTCTTGCCCTCTTGAAATAAGTGCGAACATTGCATTTGCCTTCCTAACTCAGACTAAAGCTGCATGCTAACATCATGAGAGTCTTGAGCTAGGATCCCCAAGTTCCTTGTGCTTCAGATTTCTGGAGCCTTTCCCCATTTATAAAATAGTCAATGCCACTATGCTTCCTACCAAAGTGCATAACCTCACATTTTCTCACATTGTATCCAATTGGCACTTCTTTGCCCATTCTCCTTCGTTGATCAATAGCTTTATTTACCTCCATTTGCTTATGTTAGGTGCAGATGTTTCTATGTGCACATATAACCATTCTAATATTTATTGACAAGCAGAGAAAATATACTTCAGCGTCTTTCATAAAATACTGCATTGGCAGATCAAGGTTAGCTGGATGGGGATGGTGTTATTGGACTAATAATCCAGAGATCTAAGGAGTGTTCCCAGGATCCGGGTTCAAATCCAACCATGACAGATGGTGAAATTTGAATTCAACAAAATGTAGATTGTGGTGCCTTCAAGTGACTTATTCTAACTTAATGGGACTGGTCACATCGGTTTTGGAGTGCCAGTGCTGATCCAGGAGCACAGTGGCCTATTAACGGGCAGCAGAGAAACTGGTCTTTCAGCAGATATCCTCTGGGTGGTGATCTTGGTAAAATTGGATACATTTGAACATGAGGGAGGCCATGGGGTCAGCATAGGTAGTTAATGAGGTGAGTGTGGTAAGATATGGTGAGAAATCTTATTATGCTTAGCCGTGCAAAACTCTCCTAAAATACTAACACGGCTGACATTTAGCCAAAACACGTAAGATTCAGCTGTAAATCAAAAAAGAGTATTCCTGTCGAGAGAATCAAAGCCGAGGCAAGTTATTGAACACGATTCAAGTTTTACTTTCGATATAAACCAATTTCACTTCAATATTTGGCATGAAAATCCAATACCCATTATTGAAAGAAAGTTAACAATAAAGAGCAGAAGGGACCTTCCCCAAATGTTAACCTTGAAAAGAGGGAGCTTTATTTAGTCCTGGGCTTGTGGTGATTGATGAATAGTTCATATAAAAGGAAAGAGTTTGGAATTTGTGCACTAATCTAAAACTGAGTAACTGCCCGATTGTCTCTTTCAGCTGCTGATTACGTTCTACACATTTTTTCCACTCCATTTTCTCTATTTGTTTCTGATTCCCATATTTTGCCGTTCACTTTAGGCCTGAGAAACTATTTGATGCTAATTCCATGTTATTCTGCTCTTTAAAGATGTTCCATTCCAAATGTACCATTAACAAGTCCTGACATCCCTCAGCTTATTAATTGCCAAAACAATCCATAAAAGATGAAATAGAGAAAAAAAACAGTCTTTATGAATACAGTTAATAATAATTTAGTAGATTGTGTGTTTAATTAATCATTTTTCTACTTTAGCATGGCAAAGTCGTTCAATGAAAACTTTATTGCAGTTGGCATTCTGAGTGGTGATGCAGCCAAGCTTCTGTGTTCATGGGACTTTAACATAACAAATGAGAAAGCAGTAGAACTGAAAAAAAGAAACATCAGCAGACAGTTAAAGGTATGTAACATGTAGCACCACGACATTTATAAATTCTGAACAGTTTATCTTACGCAACAATGAATTTCTTGTCACGTTAAAAAATGTAATCTATTACAAATGTCTTTAAAAAATACATTATCCATTTTAAAAATATCTATAGCTCAACCTTAAAAAATGATATAAGGTCTTTAAAGAATAGATAATGGACACTTTTATGGTCATTTAACTTTAGTTGCTAAGAGTGCATTGTTTTATATTTGATAGTTTGATTGGCCTTGGAGAAGGAGAGTAGGAGCAGCATAAACAAATAAAGAAGACACTTAGGAAAAGAACCTCTTTTTCACTGTGTTCAATTAATGTTATTATGCAGTTCTTCCTTCAGGTTTTTTCCTTCCTGGTTGATGCTTGGTAACTAAAAAATCTGAACAAAGAAATCTATTTAACTAAGAGCTTCCACCTTGCTGAGGAAGTTTCAAGCCAATCCCCACCAACAACAAAAACTATGCTCCAAGTAGCTAAGGCATCCCATAAGGTTCAAAAACAACTGTCAACATTTTGTTTGAAACAAACCCCTACATTTTTAAGAAAAAATATAGGTTTATCCTAACTCTCTGTATTAGCAATTCTTTTAAAGAATTCCAAAACCTGGATCTACATCTTCCCCAAAAAGTAATCAGTCCTTCCATGTGTCATGCCCTCTCTATTGAAATCCATCCATTAGTTTTGAGATATAATATTTTGGTGCATCACCTGTCAACACATTTAAACAGGAAGTTGCTGTCATTGATGTCAACAGTGTGTGCCTACCCTGCATTGGAACTGGAACTAAAACCGGAAGTTGTATGCCCCATGTTGGTGCCTCTCCCCACTGACAGCTCCCTTCACCACTGGCCACTCCCTTCATTGCTGGTCATCTCACTGGGTCTCTTGCTGGCTATTCCACTGGCCACTCCCCTTACTGCCCAGCTCATCACTTCCCTCAGACAAGGACTCATTTTTTATTTTGATTTGATTTGATTTATTATTGTCACATGTACCTAGATACAGTGAAGCATTTTGTTTTGCGTGCAATGCAGGCAGATTATACCACACAAAATACATAAGAGACTCAATAATCCTCTGGCTCGGTAGTTTTGAAATCAATTTCTGGGACACTAGGTTGCTACATGAAATGAGCTTAAAACATGAAGCCATTACCCAAGTCTTGTGTCATCACCAATGGTGACAGCAAAGAGTTGGTGATGACAGGGATTGTGATGGCATCCCCTTCACTGGCAATGGTTACAAAAACAGCCATATTGTTCATTGACCAACTGACAACACAGGTGAAAAGATTGCCTCACTTAAGTAAAGCATTATAAAATCACAGACACACAAAATTCAGCTCGTTTGTCATTTTGAACTGAGCTCCAAAGGCACTCCTAAATTTGAGAAATCTTGGTCAAGGACCTCACTTACCCCTATCACACTAGCTACCCTTATGTTAGGACCCCTGTAGAGACTGCTAACATTTGAAAAGATATTTGAATTTCTTGTTCACAAAGGGAGGTAGACATAAGTGAGAGCAGCACGGTTGCTCAGTGGTTAGCACTGCTGCCTCACTGCGCGAAGGACCAGAGTTCGATTCCAGCCTTAGGCAGCTGTCTGTGTGAAGTTTGCACATTATCCCCATGTCTGCATGGGTTTCCTCCGCGTGCTCCAGTTTCCTCCCACAGTCCAAAGATGTGAAGGCTAGGTGAATTGGCCATGCTACGTTGCCTGTAGTGTTCGGGGATGGGTAGGTTAGGGGTAAATGTAGAGTAATAGGATAGGGGAATGGATCTGCATAGGTAACTCCCTGGAAGGTCAGTGTGGATTTGTTGGGCCAAATGGCCTGTTTCACACTATAGGGATTCTATGAAAAAAAGGAAATTACAGACAAGTTAGTTTAACACGTGTCTTTGGAAAATTGTTGAAAATTGTTGATTAAGGAAATAATCACAGGATATTTGGAATGTCAAAATGCAATCCATCAAAGTCAGTTTGTGTTTGATGAACTTGCCGGAGTTCTTCAAGGATGTAACAAGCAAAGTGAATGTTGGATTTCTTGAAGAATGAGGAATGATGTAATTGCACTGGAGGTAGTTCAGAGAAGGTGCCCGAGATTAATTGCAGAGATGAAGGACTTGTCTTATGAGGACAGATCAAACAGTTTGGGCCTACATCTAGTATAATTTAGAAGGATGAGAGGGGACCTAATTGAGGATATTTATGATACTAAAACAAATTGACAAAGTAGACACAAATAAGGTATTTCTTCTGGTAGACCAATCAAGAAAGATGTCATAGTTTTCTCCTAAGGCTAAGTGAGGTTGAGGGTATTTGGAGATGAGGGGGATTTATCTCTCTGAAAGGATTGTGAATCTATGGAATTCACTGCCCCAGAGTGGGGTTGACACCAGAACACTGAATAAATTTGGTGAAGAGATAGATTTTTAATCGGTAATGTGAAGGGTAATTGGGAGCAGGTAGAATAGTGAAGTTGAAGAAGGGCTTATGCCCGAAACGTCGATTCTCCTGCTCCTTGGATGCTGCCTGACCTGCTGCGCTTTTCCACCAACACATTTTTCAGTTAGTGAAGTTGAAGCCAAGATAAGATCAGCCATGATTGTAGATTGTAGACTCAAGTAGTCTGAAATGCCAGCTGTGCCATGAATTCTCATGTTCATATTGTACATTTTAAATTTTTACTCAAACAGGGAAAGTAAAAATGATATTGAGGAACCAATATTTATTAGACAACTTAACTTTAAAGATCAACATAACCAATAGACTGTCACCATGGTGACAATTTCACTCTAAAGTGGACACTTTATTCTCCAGAAACCATTCCAAGGTTATTATCTGTTCCCAATGGCCTCCTTCCTTTTTCCTTTCCCCACCAGGTAACTTCAAAGCCAGGACTGACTTTCAATATGCACATTACACTGGAGTTTCATCCCACTACCAGAACTAGTTGAATTTTCTGGCCATATTTCTCACAAACTAGGTCTACAATATGTGTACGGGCTTCCACTTCCTTCCTTTCTCTCTTTCCCTCTCTTTCCCCAACTCCATTCTAACTTGGAACTAAATGGACAAAGTAAACATCGACATGCCAATCACCTCCCTTTACGAATTGGACATTAATAGTCCACCCCTCCATCACAAGTACTATTCCCATGGTCTACAAGGATTAACATCTTGCTGTTCTTCCCAGAGCGAAAAAAAAAGCTGAGCCCATCTTTAACCTTTAATAACCAAACCACCCCAAGCTCGTTGTCAGCCAGAGTTCATTGTAGGTTAGATAGCACACTTTATTCCTTCACTTCAGCTTCAATTAAGAGTCCCAAAATATAAGAACTGTCTTTATCACACCTAAAAGCTGGTTTTGCTTCAGCAGTGCTGTACAATGTGGGTAGCTACTTCTGCCAATGAAGATTATTCCTAGAATGACTTCCCAATGGAAGTATAAATTATTACAGAGGTCACAAACAAAATAAAGAAACATGTGAAGGCATGCAGCAAGAAGAACCAAAGCAAATTGCATTGTACTTAAAATAAATTACATTCCTAATCTCCCAAGAGAAAGATAGTCATTTTCTTCCAGAGAAAATTTGGGTTGATTTGACCAGTGATACCCACAACCCAGTGAGAAAGAAAACTCGACTGCATCATCTGCTTACCCACCAGTGAGGAAAGGTTGACATCGTGTGTCACTGCTGAGGGGTCACAAGGAACTTTAACTTTGTTTCTCTCTTCACCAATGCTCCTAGGCCTGCTGAGTTTCTCCATCAATTTCATATTCAAGATTGTCAAAATAATAAGAGTAGTTTGATAGTGTATGTTTACACAAGGAGGCCTCAAGTCAAACCAAATGTTGCAATCTATTTATCTAATCAAATGACTTCTTTCGCTGCTCCTTGGATGCTGCCTGAACTGCAGTGCTCTTCCAGCACCACTAATCCAGAATTTTTTTATTAAATGTTTATTGACAAATACCAAAGAAACTAATGCATCAAAATAGAGCAAATTAAAGTAATTTTTCTGAAAAATATGATAGAGTTTCAAAACTCAAGAAGACTACAAGATCATATTTGCAGTTAAAAGACTGAATTGTTCATATTTACAGGAAATGTTATCTGAAAAAATGCACTACCATCGGCAACTATCAACAAAACAGAGAATATTGCGAAATTTAATTCACCTAATGGCCTGGATTATTTCATTAGGAACAACATATGGTTGCTGTTTTGGAATCCATTCCTTTTCGATCTCCAATTTTAAGGTATAACGTGTATTGAGTTTGCATTTTACCTTTTATATGTGTTGATCTACTGAATGCATGATAATGCATTTGTGTATAACAGAATTGTTATGATGCAGGTGACCATTTGGCCCATCCTTCAGCACCAACTCATTGAGCAGTTTAACTTATGGCAATCCTGCTTTTTCCCCATGACCCTGCACATCATATTCCATTGTAAATAATCACCTAATGTTCTCTTGAATGCCTCAATTTCAATCTGCTTCCACTGCACTTCCTGCAGCGCATTCCTTAAAGAACTGAGTCCGAAATAAAAATGTAGGAAAGGGCAGATCAAAATTGAGGAAAGTTGCTGGAAAGTAAATTGTTTATGAATATTCAATCGGAGAAATTGTCAATAAAAGATGAAAAAAATTAAACCACTCAAAACACAATAAAATTCATTTGCGTTTTGTTAGTTATTTGAATTTCTAGGAAGAAGTCAATAGACAGTAATGTCAAGAGATAAAAAGTTAAATCAATATAGCCTGTTTACAATCTCACCTCAAATTAAAATTACACCCAAAGAATCTGTGTTTGAGTGAGTGAGAGAGAGGCAAAGAGAGAGGAATAGAAGCAGAAGATTGCACATTTACATCAATTTTTTTGGAATAACAATATAGTATTCTTTGTGATGTTAAAGCAAACTTCTATCAGTGTTGATTTGAGCATTTGAATAGGGAAAAGGTATTGGTTTGTGCAACCAATTTTTGCATCATATGCTACCTTTAACTTAAACCATGCAAGCCCAGTACTGAATGCAGACCAAGGTAATGTACACATGAAATAAAGCAAGAACATTACCCTGCAATCACTTTTTCAAATGGCTGTTCCTCTGGTATGATGCCATGATTCTGTTGGTAAAGAGATGGCAGCTAAGGGTGTACCAGGTTGATCATTGTCAATGACAAAAACAACCTGTCAGAGGAAAGATTAATGTACCCATTCATCAAAATTAATACATTTTGAAACATTAAGATTAGGCATTTGTAGTTTTATAAAGGCAGTGCATCAAATAATACATAGGCATTACTCTTAAAACATGATGGTTGGGGTCTCAAACGCATAACAAATCTGAGCCAATTATTTTGGACTGATGAAAATCTTGAGAATCCTGACTCTTCTTTACAATCTATCATGTTATTTATTTTATCCCAATCACATGACAACCTTGACACTTGTACATCGCATATCAACATCAAAGGATATTGATGATGATGTGTCACACAACTTGAGTTGATGTGTTCCATCCTTGCAGGTGCTGATCTGTGCTCCAGTGATTAATGTGTGACTGTAATTTATCCTCCCTTAACCTGACTACAGGAAGTGCAATCCCCAACTCTCCAGATTCTGTTTTTTTCTCTAACAGGCACTTATCATAATTAAGGCTCCAAGATCTTCCTTGTGATTAATGGAATTTGTCTCTCTTTGATATCAAAAAGACTTTTATACCCAATTGGTGCCTGTGCCTCTGACATTATTAATCCTTTCCTAACAATCTAATTGTTATTAACTTCTCATTAAGCAGACGGTTATTGTACATTATCAGCATCACTACAGAGTACAGCAGCTTTGTAAGAATGGTTTTGAGCCAAGGTGGTCAACCTTATGTCTGCTGTGACTCAGGAGCTGCCCCATGGGCACAACAGCTCTGCAGCTTTTGCTACAGAGGAAGACAGTGAGCTGAGAAGGTGCAAAATTCTCTTGCCTCTGTGGGACAGTAGCACGATGTAAATGTTGCCTTCAAAGATCCAACACAAACACCATATGGTCATCTTCAGTGTTGTAACAATTTTGTGAGACATACAACAACTTAGAGAACCTTCATTAGGGCTGAGGAAATGACCTGGGAGTTGCAGTGAGAGAGAGACTCCCTGAGATTCTTGTAGAGAGAGGAGGAAAACTTCTTCAAGGCAGGCATCCTTGCAAGAGGATTCGCAGTAGGGTTAAAATCAACGAGGTAAAAACAATGACTGCAGATGCTGGAAACCAGATTCTGGATTAGTGGTGCTGGAAGAGCACAGCAATTCAGGCAGCATCCGAGAACGTGCCTATCATGGGACAGCTAAATATCAAACTTACTGGGGATGAATTAAGAAAGCTGTAGCTATGAGCAAAGCTCCTGAACTCATCAAACACAAGAAACGAGCATTCCTGCAACATAAGCAGCATTTGCACAGACCTCTCCCTTCCTGCTGGAAAGAGAGAGGGTGGTCCCCAGGGTGTGAATGATTCTAAGATTAGGACTGTGTATCAGAACATAGCATACCACAGTAACTGCAACAACTATCTAGGCATTATGCGAATGAGCACCATGCTGTCAGCAGACTGCAGATCCTGACTGAATGCATCTATCCTGAATCTCAGACCAGTTTAAGAACTGGACAACCTCCCTCCCATTACAACAATGTCATTGGGATCAATCTTCATTGAAAGATTCCATGGTCACTGCTGTAGAGTTGGTAAAATATTATTTTGTGAGATCACAAAATAAAAGCACCTTGAGCTATGGTTAGAGTCACTGAGGTCTTGGAATAGAGGGGACAGTAGCAATGTGGATACATTGAGTATCGGCATTGGGAGGTCATGTTGAGGCTATACAAGGCATCGGTTCAGCCACTTTTGGAACACTGCGTTCAGTTCTGGTCTCCCTACTATCAGAAAGATGTTGTTAAACTTGAAAGGGTTCAGAAAATATTTACAAGGATGTTACCAGGATTGGAGAAGCTGCACAGGCTGGGGCTATTTTCCCTGGAACATTGGAAGCTGAGGGGCAAACTTAGAGAAGTATATAAAATCATGGGGGGCACGGAAAGGGTGAATAGCCAAGATCTTATTCCTAGTGTAGTGGAGTCCAAAACTAGAGGGCATAGGTTTCAGGTGAGAGAGGAAAGATTTTAAAAGGACTTAAGGGGCGACTTTTTCATGCAGAGGGTGATGTGTGTATGGAATAACCTGCCAGAGGAAGTGGAAGAGGTTGGTACAATTACAACATTTAAAAGGTATCTGGATGGATATGTGAATAGGAAAGGTTTAGAGGGATATGGGCCAAATGCTGGCAAATGGGATTAGATTAATTTAGAATATCTGGTCGGCATGGATGAGTTGAAACAAAGGATCCGTTGCCGTGCTGTACAATGCTTTGACTCTGTGACTCCATGACCGAATGACTGTGACTCTATGACTGTATGACTGTGACTCTATGACCGAATGACTGTGACTCTATGACTGTATGACTGTGACTCTATGACTGTATGACTGTGACTCCATGACTGTATGACTGTGACTCCATGACTGTATGACTGTGACTCTATGAATCTGTGACTCTGTAACTCTGTGACTGTAAAATTAGCTGAATGATAGGAAACAAAAGATAATGGCCAATGACTATTTTTTGGTCTGGAGGAAGTTTGTCGTGGAGCTCCTCATGGGTCATTTTTGGGACTCTTTCTTATCTTGATATATATTAATGATCTGGATCATGCAGGGGACAATTTTGAAGTGCACAGATGTCACAAAATACAGATGAATTTTAAACTGTGTAGAACTTCAATAACACTGACACGTTGGTAGGGTGAGTAGATAATTGAAAGATGAAGTTAAATGCAGAGAAGTGTGAGATGAAACTTTGGGATAAAAACATGGAGAGACCACATAAGATAAATTCTCATCCTTGATGATGTGCAGGAGCAGGGACACCTGGGTATGTATGTTCATAAGTCATTTAAGGTGGTAGGACGTCCAGAGGGTAGAGGCATACAATATTTTAGACTTTATAAATAGAGACAATAAGAGTACAAGAGTGAAGAAGTATTGTGGAACTATAATGGCATTGGTTAGAACCCAGGAGAAAGTGACAACCCCCTACACCTCCATCCAAGACCCCAAAGGATCCTTCCACATGTGACAGAGATTTACCTGTCCTTCCACACATGTCATCTACTGTATCCTTTGCACCCGATGTGGTCTCCTCTACATCAGGGAGACAAGACGCCAACTTGCAGATCGTTTCAGAGAATATCTCTGGGATACCCACACCAACCAACCCCACCACCCAGTGTCTGAACACTTTAACTCCCCCTCCCACTCCACCAAGGACATGCTCCCCTGGGCCTCCTCCATTGCCAAACCCTAACCACCCGACGCCTGGAGGAAGAACGCCTCAACTTCCGTCTTGGGATCCTGCAACCACACGGGATTAATGTAGATTTCACCAGCTTCCTCATTTTCCCCCTACATTATCCCAGTCCCAAGCCTCCAACTTGGCACCACTCATTTGACCTGTCCACCTTCCTTCCCATCTCTCCACTCCCCCCTCCCCTCCGAACTATCACCATTACCCTCACTTCCATCTGCCAATCGCATTCCCATGAAGGGCTTATGCCGGAAACGTCAATTCTCCTGCTCCTTGGATGCTGCCTGACCTGCTGTGCTTTTCCAGCAACACACTCTCGACGCTGGTTAGAACCCAGCTGGAGTCCTGCATACAGTTCTGGGCACCACATTATAAGAAGAATATGAATGCACTGGAGAGCGTGTAGAGGACGATTATGAGGATGGTTTCAGTAATCACAAACTTCAGTAGGACGAATGATTGGAGAAGCTGAATGTGGTTTCCTTGGAAGGAGAAGGCAGAAGGGAGACTTGGTAGAGGTCTTCAAAATCATAAGCGGTCTGGAAAAAGTTGACAGGGAGACACTGTTCCCACTCATAATACGATCAAGAGCCAGAGGGCACATATTTTGAAAAAGAAAGTAATATGAGGAGAGAAAAGTTTTTTCCCCACAGCGAGTATCCAGATTTGAAAAGCACTACCTTAAGGTAGAATAGAAATGTGTTGAGGTTTATGGGAAAAATGGCTGGAATTTGACAAGAAGTCAGAATACTTGGACCACCAGTGCAACACAAGGGTTGAACAGCCTCCTTCTGCACCATACCAGTTCTGATAGTCTCTATTTCCCTGGCCCATCAATCTCTAAGATTCCTGTTGATTCCCATTCTGTCCTTTTTTACTGAATACCAGTTTTCACAAGAAACCTGTTTGTCTGTTAACAGAAAGCATTATTCCAATCCTCACAGCCACCTCTGCTTTGTCTCTCTGCACAGCAGCATCTTTCTTGTCTCTCTGTTTGTCTCAAAGAGCAGCTGTCCTTTTTCCCTGTATTTTTATGTAAGGTATGAAAATTGTCACTTGATATTTCTATAAGTTTTTGTTTGAGTTTCTCCCTGAGCTGGGGTGCTTCGTGAATTCTCTAATTCAAATTGAAAGAGACATTTTAAAATATAGCTGTCTCATAAAGTCCATTGTTCATAATGTTTCTGCTATGATTTGTTGAATTATATCTATTTAATTGGAACCAATTCAATATTTTCAGTCATTCTAAAGAAATTTGAAAATGCCAAAATTTTGAAGATGAGTAAAACAAATAAAGTTCTTTATTTTGAAGCTTGCAGAAAGAGATTGGAGATCAGAAATAAAAACAAAATGCTGGGGAAACTCAGCGGGTCTGGCAGTGTCTCTGGGAGATAAGCAGAGTTAATGTTTCAAATCTCTTTTGAAAATTATACAGGTATAATGTATATTTTAAAGCTAGTATTTGATACTTGTGTACTATAATACTATAAAACTCCATTTTGATAATTATGTAATTGTGAAACAATATGTTTGAATGAATATTCCAAAGAAGAGTCACATTGGACTTGAAACATTAGCTCTGCTTTCTCTCCACAGACACTGCCAGGCCTGCTGAGTTTCTCCAGCACTTCGTTAGTATTTCTGATCTCCAGTCTCCACAGTGGTTTGCTTTTACATATTTGAAAGACCGATTATTGTTTGCTATCTATATCAACATTTATCATTAAATTATTGAAATAGACAAATATACAGGCAGAACATGTACACAAAATGTAAAGTTTTAACAAGAAAGTATTTTGTTTTGCAGAGATTATTTTAATTAAAATCTGTTAAGTTCAGCTAGTTTAAGTTTACCCTAATATATTCTGTCCAAAAACATATATTCATCAACTAAATTACTGGGCCTACATGTACTCAAGGAGAAATCCTCATTCACAAAGAGGTTATCAACCTAGTAAAATACTGAAGCATTAATATCTAAAAACTGAAATGCACAAAAAGTTTTCTTGCATAATTATAAATTTTCTATTAAAATTTGGGTGGGATTTTGATGTGAAAATATAGGTGAGGTTGATAGCATTCACTCTTATTTGTAAATTAAACAGCAGATTTTGCAAGCTCACATGAACAGTTGAACAATAAAAGTTCTCTGCATGGGAGAAGGTGCTGCTCTTTAAACTGCACAATAATATCAGATCCACCTGGTCCAATGTGTGGTGGGAGAAAGCCATTCTTAACAATAGTAACAGACCACAACGTCTGAGCTTGTTCATTTCCAATTAAGGTATCTTTCTCATAATGTGATAAATCTTAATTGCTCAAAAACAACTTCTCTGGCATTGAAATTAACTTTTAAAAGGTATGTAAAATCATTACTGCAACCTTTTATTATTGTTGGAGTTTTTTTTAAAAAATTAAGTGTATTAGTTTTTTATTTCTGTCTCTTTTGGCTCTGTCTTACGCTAATCCATCTTTCCCTCTCTCACATTATGCATCAAAATGATGCATCATTCTGTCTTTCCATGTCTGCTTCAAACATTCTGCAGTTTATTAATGATTGTTGAATTTAATTGATTGTGGAGATACAGTTTCTTGTCCTGTTCCCAGTTGAAGAGAGGCTGGGCAGGAAGCTGCATTGGCTGGATATTTGGCTGACAGCAGCTTGCCATCCGATGCACATAGCAAGTCTATGAACAAGTGTGTGTGTGTAACAAACAGCAAACTACCTGTTCACTGACTACAGCAAGAGCTGGTCCAATAGAATGATGAGCACAACACCAGATAAAACATCTAACCCAACAGTCAACTTGTAGTTCCACACTAAAATCTCCCCAAAAACGACAATGTAGCCACTTTAATTAACAGTACAGATTACTAGCACAAGAGTAGTTAATATCTGTTACAGATTTTCTATTAGGACAGCTGATATGTTGGAACACCACCACCTGCAAGTTCCCCTCCAAGTCACTCATACCCTGACTTGGAAATATATTTCCGTTCCTTCACTGTCATTGGGTCAAAATCCCGGAATTCCCTCCATAAGAACATTGTGGGTCTAACCTACAGCACATGCAGCGATTCAAGAAGGGAGCTCACCCCACCTTCTCAAGGGGCAACTAGGAACGGGCAATAACTGCTGGCCCAGTCAGTGATGCCCATGTCCCATGCAAGGATAAGAAAGAAACTTGCGATTAACCTGTGATAACAATAATACATGGTCAGCTGATTTCAGTGACTCTAGCCAGACCTTCCATGATACAGTAGAAAGTGAGAGATATAGGGGACCAGACCATCTGGTCCTTAATGTGATGGAGGGGACCAGACAATCAGGTCCTTACTGTGATATAGGGGACCAGACCATCAGGTCCTTACTGTGATGGAGGGGACCAGACCATCATGTCCTTACTTTGATGGAGAGGACCAGACCATCAGGTTCTTACTGTGATGGAGGGGACCAGACCATCAGGTCCTTAACTGTGATGGAGGGGACCAGACCATCAGGTCCTTACTGTGATATAGGGGACCAGACCATCTGGTCCTTACTGTGATGGAGGGGACCAGACAATCAGGTCCTTACTGTGGTGGAGGGGACCAGACCATCAGGTCCTTACTGTGATAGAGGGGACCAGACCATCAGGTCCTTACTGTGATAGAGGGGACAAGACCATCAGGTCCTTACTGTGATATAGGGGACCAGACCATCTGGTCCTTACTGTGATGGAGGGGACCAGACAATCAGGTCCTTACTGTGGTGGAGGGGACCAGACCATCAGGTCCTTATTGTGATAGAGGGGACAAGACCATCAGGTCCTTACTGTGGTGGAGGGGACCAGACCATCAGGTCCTTACTGTGATAGAGGGGACAAGACCATCAGGTCCTTACTGTGGTGGAGGGGACCAGACCATCAGGTCCTTACTGTGATGGAAGGGACCAGACTATCAGGTCCTTACTGTGATATAGGGGACCAGACCATCAGGTCCTTACTGTGATGGAGGGGACCAGACCATCATGTCCTTACTTTGATGGAGAGGACCAGACCATCAGGTTCTTACTGTGATGGAGGGGACCAGACCATCAGGTTCTTAACTATGATGGAGGGGACCAGACCATCAGGTCCTTACTGTGATAGAGGGGACCAGACCATCTGGTCCTTACTGTGATGGAGGGGACCAGACAATCAGGTCCTTACTGTGATGGAGGGGACCAGACCATCAGGTCCTTACTGTGATGGAGGGGACCAGACCATCAGGTCCTTACTGTGGTGGAGGGGACCAGACCATCAGGTCCTTACTGTGATAGAGGGGACAAGACTATCAGGTCCTTACTGTGATGGAGAGGATCACACCATCAGGTCCTTACTGTGCTGAAGTATGCTGGCTACCATGATTGAAATACAAATCTAGAGTTTTGTGAAAGAATTAGCCTTTAGAGTTCAAACAATATCAACTCATTCAATAAAGGATGATTCAGTTTAGAGCTCTGGGGCACACGGGACATAATGTAAAATCACTTTGTGAGCCTGACCTTGAAGTTTGGTTTGACCTGGTCACTCAGAGTCTGGAGTGCTATTCCAGACACAGGATGATGTCCTAAAGTGATTTATGACAGATTAGTTAGTATAAGTTTTATCACTGTAGGCAATTATGACAGCCAATGTTTCCACAGCGATTGACCAGTTAATCATTGCTTTTTTTTCTGCCTTAGAATATCTGGTACCACATATACACAACAGGCAGAGTGGTCTGTATAGAATTTCTAGGAAAGCGAGCAAACTATCGATCTTGGATGAATTGGTTAGTTGAGAAACTGAATTCTGGAGAAGATTTTGATCCAGCAAAGGAAAAGGCAGCTAAGTTTTCATTACTTTCTGACCTTGCAGTGGCAGGTAGACCAACAAAGAGGAACCAGCCAACTAGATTATGGGCTGTGAGTATATAGAGAAACAAACATAGCAATGGCTACTTTGTCCAACAACTACCATCAAAGATCTCTAAATTAGACAGTAGTAAATCGGTATTTGACCTTTATTCATAATAATATAAGTGAGATTAATTAACATGTGAAGGTTCTGGTGTTGGGCAGGGCTGGAGAAAGGCAGAACTCACTCATCATCAGGTTATCGTCCCACAGATTTATTTGAAATCACAAGCTTTCGGAGTGCTGTTCCTTCGTCAAGTGAAGAGCAGCACTCCGAAAGATTGTGATTTCAAACAAACCTGTTGGACTATAACCTGATGTCGTCTGGCTTCTAAGATGAATTAAATCAGTCTTTAGGATGCTGTAATCCTATTTGACTGTATATTAGAAACTCTCGCAGAAACGTGTAGCTTGAAAGTCAGCATTCCAATGAAGTCAAAAAGTGTGGTGCTAGAAAAGCACAGCAGGTCAGGCAGCATTTGAGGAGCAGGAGAATTGACGTTTTGAGCATAAGCTCTTCATCAGGAAGAGTTTACGCTGGAAATGTTGATTTTCCTGCTCCTTGGATGCTGCCTGACCGGCTGTGCTTTTCTCGCACCACACTTTTTGACTCTGGTCCCCAGCATCTGCAGAACTGACTTTCTCCAAGCATTCGTATGAAGTTCAGACTGCTTTTTAAAGTGTAAACTTGGTATTTGTGAATTCACAGATTCAATCCTAATCACATTATGCCATTTCTTCCCCTGAGGACATGAATTTGCTTTGCACTTGCTATGTGATTTGGCCAGCTCTGCATGTACAGAGAGAGCTTTCTCAGGACCTGAATTTGAAATAAACAAATGTAATAGAAGTTGACATTTTACTTTAAAACCGGAAATCAATTAATATATTGTTTTTGCTTCTTAATTGCAGTCAAGCAAGATATTGAACCTAGCCTATTCTTCAGAAACAAATTTAATGTTATCTTGAAACTTTAAAAAACCAACAGCAAAAGGGGACACGAGAAATCACTTGGAAACAATGTTAGGAGCAACCCTAAGATATTGTATAAATATATTAAAGGAAAGAAGTTAACCAGGGAAAAAGTAGGGCCCATTATGGACCAAGGGGGCAATCTGTGTGAGAAGCCACAGGATATTGGAATGGTATTAAGTGAATACTTCACTTTGATCTCCACTTTGTAAGAACGGAATTTAGGAAAAGCGACAGTGTAGAACTTGCACAGTTTGCACAGTAGGAAATAGTGGAGGGGGGAGGCTATTGAACATCTGATGGGCTTAAAAACAGACAAATGCCCTGGCTCGGATGAACTGCATCCCAGGATGCTGTGGGATGAGGCAGGAGATTGCAGGGGCTCTGATACCAATTTTTGAATTCCACTCTGACCATGGGGTAGTATCTGAGGACTGGAGGATGACCAGTGTGGTTCCACCTTTTAAGAAGAGTGGCAGAGAAGAATCTGGAAAGTATAGACCAATAAGTTTCAAATCAGCGGTAGGGAAACTATTAGAGAAAATTCTGAAGATGAAAATTAATGTCCACTTGGAAAGGAATGGGTTAAATAGGGATAGTCAGCATGGCTTTGTCAGAGAGAGGTCATGCCTAACCAATTTGTTAGAACTTTTCAAAAATGTGATCAAGTGTATGGATGAGGGAAGTTCAATTGATGTCATTTATATGGATTTTAGCAAAGCTTTTGACCATATCCTTCACAGGAGACAGATTGAGAACGTGAAAGCCCATGAAATTCATAGAAACTTGGTGAGATGGATCAGAAACTGACTTAGTGATAGGTCACAAAGGGTAGTGGGAGAAGGCTGTTTAAGTGACTGGAGGCCTGTATCCAGCAGTGTATCAGAAGGATCCTTATTGTTTGTTATATATATAAATGATATAGATGAAAATGTTGGGGGAACATTAAGTGGGTTTCCAGATGACACCAACGTTTTCTTTATAGGATTTTTTATTGAAAGAAAAAGATTTTTTATAAAATTATAAAATTGCAACAACAATAACCCAACAAAAACACTACTCTACATATATTAAACAAAAAAAAGAAATAGCAACACAAGCAAAACACACCTATACTCATGTGCAAGACGAACAAGTCAGTAAAGGCGATTAATAAATAAATAAAGCGGCTCAGCACAATGAAACATTAGCTCCTGACCTCCAACAGCATTGAGTATTACACATGAATTTATTCAAAATTCTTCCTTCAAAAGCATCATATTCACAAAATCAGGTCGTCATGGCTACACAAAAGCCCTAGTTAAGATGGCAGGTAAATATATATCCAGACTGTACAAAAAGGGCTGCCATATTAAAAAGTTTTTTCCCATGACCGTCTCATGAAGATAAACCAGATGGGCCCAGGAGAAGAGAGATAAGGTCCCTCTTAACGTCGATCCCCAAGACCCTCGCTATTACTCCTGCCACAACACTCCAATACGTGCGGAGCCTGTGGCAAGACTACAAACAATGAGTGAGCGTACCAATACTTATTTTACACTTCGGACATAATGAAGATATTCCCACCTTAAATTCTACAAAATGGTCTGGGGCCAACTGAATCCTATGCAGAATCTTTAGCTGTACGGCATGGGTCCTATTACAGATCGAAATCTTTCTCGCATTTTCACAAATGTCCTCCCATGTCACCTTAGAGATCTAAACCCTTTTCTCTCTTTCCCAGACCCCACAAAGCCACTCAACGTCTTCTGAAATGTGGAGGATGAATCATAGTTCCCCTTTAAATGGTCACTGGGGTAGGGGGGTGTCGTGGAAACTAAATCGACTTGACTCCACTGTTAGCAAGAGCAAAGAAAGGAGCTTTATTTAAATTCTGCAGAATTGACTCTAGTACATTCAGCTAGATGCCTCAATGTAGGGAGTACTGAGCATTGTTCAGATGCTTGTCTTATACTGTTTCTTATCACGCTCTCAAGGCAAAGACTGGGAGAACTCAGGTTGTCATTCTCTCATCCCCTGGTCTTAGACATAACAGTTCTTCAGCTTTCGCTGAGTTCGACTATCATAACATATAATAAAGAGTACTAACAGAGAGAGTACTTATAGCATGAGGCACCCTCTTCTCCGTAACAGATCTGTCGGAGTCGGTCAAAAGCACGGTCCCTTTTTGAATAAAATCCCCAAACTGAAAAAAATGAAAAAAACAGCTAAACCATACTTATGGGTTATTTGGTCAAAGGACATCATTATTTCACCTTCACATAAATCACTCAAACAGAAGATTTCCCTAGCTGCCCAAAACTTAAACTTAGGGTCCATTATCCCCGGTGGAAAACCCGGTGTACCAACTGTAGGCGTAAGAAAAGATGTTTGGATATGTTACTCTTACTCTGCCCTCCACCCTTTGACAGTATTAATAATTATCGGATTACGACAATATTCCTGAACTGTCTTCAGTTTATCTAAGAACGACAGGCTAATGAGGGGACATTTTGCCAAGGAGGCCTCAATATCAAGCTATATTGACGTTGGGTTCTCACTAACAAAAGATAAAAGGAAACTTAGTTGATATCTTTTAATATCCGGGAGGTCCACTCCCCCCAACCCATATAGACAACTGCAATTTCACCAACTTAATGAGAGGCTGCCAGATAAAGGAACTAAACCAACCATTAAGTCTCTGAAATGATTGCCCAGGAAAAATTAAAGGGAGCATTCTTATACGGTATAGCAAATGGGAAAGGATATTTATTTTAATAAGAGCTACTCAGCTGAGCCAGGATATTGAAAGCACCTCCCACAGCTGAAGATCTTCCTTCACCCTATCAAGCAAATGGGCAAAATTGGCCTTAAACAACCAATCAAAGACAGTAGTAACAAAGATGCCTAAATAAAGAAACCTCCCTGTAATGGAAAATTATCCATTTACAGTGAAATTAATTATCCATTTACTGTGAAATTTGAAAGAGAATGCTTTTTTAAAATTTAATGCTGTGCTGAACTTTGTGAGCAATACTTTGATGAAGGTCTGCAGTCAGCTTATCTCTGTTGGAATTCTGTAAACATTCAACTTGATCTTGCAATAGTCGAACTCAGCGAAAGCTGAAGAACTGTTATGTCTAAGACCAGGGGATGAGAGAATGACAACCTGAGTTCTCCCAGTCTTTGCCTTGAGAGCGTGATAAGAAACAGTATAAGACAAGCATCTGAACAATGCTCAGTACTCCCTACATTGAGGCATCTAGCTGAATGTACTAGAGTCAATTCTGCAGAATTTAAATAAAGCTCCTTTCTTTGCTCTTGCTAACAGTGGAGTCAAGTCGATTTAGTTTCCACGACACCCCCCTACCCCAGTGACCATTTAAAGGGGTCCTGTGATTCACCCTCCACATCAAACCCTCCTGAGTCCCCCGTAGGCATTGCCTCTGATTTTGAGAAATTAATCTTAGAACCCAAAAAGGAGCCAAATGAATTGATACATTGTATCAAATTGGGTACCGCAACCATTGGATTCAACAAAAAGACAAGAACATCATCCGCGTGTAACATGATCTTATGTGATTTTGATCCTATTCTCGGGGCAGCTGACTGAGGATCCCTGTGGATAGCCTCTGCTAGCGGCTCAATATAACAAGTGGTGGTGAGAGGGGACAAGCTTGAATCATATTCAGTAACCTCCTGACATTATTGGAGGATCTCCGGCTTTTATTAAAACCAATCTGGTCTCCTTCAACAATGAAAGGCAGCACAGATTCCAATCTTAATGCAAGAACCTTGGACAAGATTTTAAAATCAGATTTACAAGTGAGATGGTCCGAAAGGAGGCACATTCCTCCAGGGACTTCTCTTTAAGGATAAGAGAAAAATTAGCCGTCAGGGCCAGGCGCCTTCCCACTCTGCATCTGCTCACAGCCTCCTGTACCTTTTGCACTGTTCAAGAGGCATTAAAAGGAAAGATGCCTGTTTGGAGGTAACACCTGGAAGATCCAGGTTCATAAAGAAGGACTCCATCTTAGCCCATCCATCCTCACAACGTTCAGACTAGTATAGTTCAAAATAAAATTTCTGAAATGCAGCATTGATCTTTTTAGAATTGCAAGTAACCATGCCAGTCCCATCCCTAATTGAGGTAATGAATTGGGGGGGGGCATTCTTTTTCCTGGCAAGAAATGCTGGTTACCTGCCCGACTTGTCACCACGCTCAAACAGTCTTTGACTCACGAAAGAAAGTTCTTTCCCTGCTGTCTGCATGAGCATGGAGTTCAAACTGGACCGAAGAGCTGGAGCCCGCTGCAGCTTAGCCACTGATGATCTATCAAAAGCTGCCTTTTTGGCTAGCTGCACCTCAAGCCTTATGTTGTTTCTGACTGACAGAATAAGAAATAATTATTCCCCTGGCATAAGCCTTAGCTATTCCCAAAGAATAGATGAGTTACTGGCAATACCTGAATTAGTTAAAAATACCTTAAATTCATAAAGAAATATTCGATGAACTTACTGTCCTTAAGAGTAAAGGGATCCATTTGTCAGTGCCTAGAGCCTGTAACATTGCCCTTAACCTCAATCTCTAGCATGGTCAGAAATAGTGATATTTCCAATTGTACAAGATGTTACTGAATCTAAGGAGAATGCAGGGAGCTCGGAAAAGATTAATCCTAGTATGGATTTGTGCGGATTAGAAATGAACATCAAGTCCCTACCTGTGGGGTGGAGACGATTCCAGATATCCACCAATCCCAGTTCCGCACATAGTTGCCTAGATTGTAAAGAAAGTGTTTAGGGGCCTCTCGACATTCTATCCACCGTGGGATCCATGAGACAATTAAAGTCTCCCCCTATAATAATCTGCTGTAGTGCAAGAGCCCTCAGTTTGGAGAAGGCATCTATCAAAAATTTAAAGGGATGTACCGGGGACAATAAATATTCAAAATACCATTCTCTTCTCCATGTACAGTATTGAGGTTTTAAGAATGATGAACCGCCCAGACTCATGTTTAATCTGATCTAACACCTTAAATGGACAATTCTTCCTAATAAGTATGGCCAATCCCCTACTCCTAGTGGTGAAGGAGGAGAAACACACCAGATCAAACCCACCTTACTGCAATTTCAGATGTTCCTTATCATCAAGGCGTGTCTCCTGTGAAAGGGCAATGTCCACTCTCTCCTTTTTCCCTCTTTACTGGTGATTCCTCCCTTTAATATTCCAGGTACACCATCTGAGGACACAATTAGCCATGACTCTCTATAACGACATTTGAACTCCAAAAAGGAAGAATTTGATGTATCAGTTGCTGAGCATAAACAAAAAAAGACACATGAAGCCTAAAAAAAATAAACTAAAACTACTACAACTAACATACTAGTAGCTACATATACAACAAACCAACAAACTAAACCAATTATAAGGCACACAGTGAGGGGCTGTACCCCCTGCCCACAGGAGGCACTTTCATATCCCAGAAACACCTTCATAACTCCTTCCAGCTTGAGCCGTATCTCAAACTCAAACCAAAAAAAAAGATAAAATATAATATTAACAAGGAGATTAAAAATAGGCATTCTGCCCATCCTCAAATATACACTAACACCCATTGATATCAGAAAAACTTCAACAACACTTCCTTTAAGAAAAGGAAAGAGAAATTAAAAAAGGAGACATGATTGTAGACATCCTTTCAGACATCCAGTCTGTTGTAAAGCGACCAAAATGTTTTTCACTTTTTCTGGAGAGTCAAATGTGCGCACAGACCCATCATTAATGAAACGGTGCACTGCCAGATACCTCAAGGAATGCTGGATACCAAGGTCTCGCAGTCTTCTCTTGGCTTCATCAAAGGACTTCCTTTTATGACTCACAGCCTGGAAGAACATTATCCTGGAATCTTCGTGAGTTAAGGCCTGTGGATCCTTCCCCTTCATTCTGGACACCTCTGTAACTTTAACTTTGACTCTGTAACTGTGGATTAGTACTAGGGCTGCACAAGGGTGCTGGTCCAAACCGGGCCGACACGTTATGACCCAATGGGCCCTCTCAAGTTTCACCCAGCCTGACACATCCTCCAAGCCAAGGAATCGCGGCAGCCAGCTCCCAAAGAACTCGCTGGCTGATGCCTTCTACTCCCTTTGGCCGCCCCACCAGGCAGAGATTCTTTCACCTTCCCCTGGTCCCGAGGTTGTCGACATGTTCCGGTAAGGTAAGGACCTGCTTCTCGAGAGCTCGAATCTGTTCCTTTAAAGAGTTGATCGCAGTCTCTGAAGCTGTAGTCCTTCATTCAACCTCCGCCTTTCAGCGTCCAAGGCCTTCCAGCTGCTCCTCGTGCTTGTGGGGCATGGTCAAGATTGGGTCCAGTCTACCACGGAACTTCTCCTTGATCAATGACTTGATCATTTCTCGTAGTTTCACAAACTCTGCAGCCATGGCCTGATGGGTGAGCTACTCAGATGAGTGGAGGGGGCTGCAGCTGTAGCTGCGGGCATATCCGATATCTCTGGTGAATGTCCCATGTATTGGGACTGATTCAAACCTTTACCTTTTGTCATATTTCTTTAATAAAACAGACTTTGTAAAAAAGTGTCTAGGTTCTACAGCTATTTAAATGCCAAATTACACAAAAATAACTTAGCTGGGGAGAGTGAAAGTGGTACTTTGCCTGAGCTGAGTTGCAGAGCTCAACAAAGCAGATCTTTCAGATCGTCGCCATCTTGGATTCCCTGACACCAAGATGGGTAAGATGATTAACAGCAAAGAAGATGAGTGCAGTTTCCAGGAAGATATAGATGGGTTGGTCAGATTATAAGAGATAGGATTTATAATCATCTAGAAAAGAATAATTTGATTAGGGATAGTCAGCATGGTTTTGTGACGAGTAGGTCGTGCCTCACAAACCTTATTGAGTTCTTTGAGAAGGTGACCAAACAGGTAGATGAGAGTAAACCGGTTATGTGGTGTATATGGATTTCAGCCAGGCGTTCGATAAGGTTCCCCACAGTAGGCTATTGTACAAAATGCGGAGGAATGGGATTGTGGGAGATTAGCAGTTTGGATCAGTAATTGGCTTGCTGAAAGAAGGCAGAGGGTGGTGGTTGATGGGTAACGTTCAACCTGGAGTCCAGTTACTTGTGGTGTACTGCAAGAATCGGTGTTGGGTCCACTGCTGTTCGTCATTTTCATAAACGACCTGGATGAGGGCGTAGAAGGGTGGGTTCGTAAATTCGCAGACGACACTAAGGTCGGTGGAGTTGTGGATAGTGACGAAGGATGTTGTAGGTTACAGAGAGACATAGATAAGCTGCAGAGCTGGGCTGAGAGTGGCAAATGGAGTTTAATGCGGACAAGTGTGAGGTGATTCACTTTGGTCAGAGTAACCGGAATGCAAAGTACTGGGCTAATGGTAAGATTCTTGGTAGTGTAGATGAGCAGAGAGATCGCGGTGTCCAGGTACACAGATCCTTGAAAGTTGCCACCCAGGTTGACAGGGTTGTTAAGAAGGCATACAGTGTTTTAGCTTCTAGTGATAGAGGGATCAAGTTCCAGAACCATGAGGTTATGCTGCAGCTGTACAAAACACTGGTGCGGCTGCACTTGGAATATTGTGTACAGTTCTGGTCACCGCATTATAAGAAGGATGTGGAAGCTTTGGAAAGGGTGCAGAGGAGATTTACTAGGATGTTGCCTGGTATAGAGGGAAGGTCTTATGGGGAGAGGCTGAGGGACTTGAGACGGTCTTCGTTAGAGAGAAGATTGAGAGGTGACTTAATTGAGACACATCAGATAATCAGAAGGCTAGATAGGGTGGACAGGGAGAGCTTTTTTCCTCAGATGGTGATGGCTAGCACGAGGGGCCATAGCTTTAAACTGAGGGGTGATAGATATAGGACAGATGTCAGAGGTAGTTTCTTTACTCAGAGAGTAGTAAGGGTATGGAATGCTTTGCCTGCAACGGTAGTAGATTCGCCAACTTTAAGTACATTTAAGTTGTCATTGGACAAGCATATGGACATACATGGAATAGTGTAGGTTAGATGGGCTTCAGATTGGTATGACAGGTCGGCGTAACATCGAGGGCCGAAGGGCCTGTACTGCGCTGTAATGTTCTATGTTCTATGTTTTAGATGGGCAGACCAATGGCAAATAGTAGTTAATCCTGATAAGAGCAAGGTAATGCACTTTGGAAGAAGAAACAAATGAGGGAATATTTAATAAATATCTGGATTCTGGGTAGCTTAGAGGAACAGAGAGATCAGGCCATGCCTGGAGTCTTGTGCAGTTCTGGTCACCTCACTACAGGAAGGATGTCATAGAGTCATAGAGATGTACAGCACGGAAACAGA
Organism: Chiloscyllium plagiosum; assembly: GCF_004010195.1. Classification (NCBI taxonomy): domain Eukaryota; kingdom Metazoa; phylum Chordata; class Chondrichthyes; order Orectolobiformes; family Hemiscylliidae; genus Chiloscyllium; species Chiloscyllium plagiosum. The sequence continues at coordinate 58,132,203 of NC_057730.1, read as the reverse complement.
CCCTTCGGTCCAACCCATCCATGCCGACCAGGTATCCCAACCCAATCTAGTCTCATTTTCCAACACCCAGCCCATATCCCTCCAAACCCTTCCTATTCATATACTCAAAAAGATGCCTTTTAAAAGCTGCAATTGTATCAGCCTCCACCACTTCCTCTGGCAGCTCATTCCACACACGCACCACCCTCTGCGTGAAAAAGTTGCCCCTTAGGTCTCTTTTATATCTTTCCTCTCTCACCCTAAAACTAGGCCCTCTAGTTCTAGACTCCCTGACCCCAGGGAAAAGACTTTGTCTATTTATCCTATCCATGTCCCTCATGATTTTATATACCTCTATAAGGTCACCCCTCAGCCTCTGACGCTCCAGGGAAAACAGCCCCAGCCTATTCAGCCTCTCCCTATAGCTCAAACCCTCCAACCCTAGCAACATCCTTGTAAATCTTTTCTAAACCCTCTCAAGTTTCACTACATCCTTCCAATAGGAAGGAGACCAGAATTGCACCATATTCCAACAGTGGCCTAACCAATGTCCTGTACAGCTGTAACATGACCTCCCAACTCCTGTACTCAATTCTCTGACCAATAACAGAAAGGATACCAAACACCTTCTTCACTATCCTATCTACCTGCAACTCCACTTTCAAGGAGCAATGAACCTGCACTCCAAAGTCTTTTTGTTCAGCAAAACTCCTCAGGACCTTACCATTAAGTGTATAAGTCTTGCTATGATTTGCTTTCCCAAAATGCAGCATCTCACATTTATCTGAATTAAACTCCATCTGCCATTTCTCAACCCATTAGCCCATCTGATGAAGATCCCATTGTACTCTGAGGTAACCTTCTTAGTTATCCATTACACCTCCAATTTTGGTGTCATCTGCAAATTTACTAACTAAACTTCTTATGTATACATCAAAATCATTTATTTTAATGACGAAAAGTAGAATACCCAGCACCGATCCTTGTGGCACTCCACTGGTCACAGGCCTCCAGTCCAAAAAAAAACCCTCCACCACCACCCTCTGTCTTCTACCTTTGAGCTAGTTCTGTATCCAAGTGGATAGTTCTGCCTGTATTCTATGAGATATTACCTTGCTCACCAGTCTCTCATGAGGAACCTTGTTGTACGCCTTACTGAAGTCCATATAGATCACATCCACCACTCTGCCCTCATCAATCCACTTTGTTATTTCTTCAAAACTCAATCAAGTTTGTGAGACATGAATTTCCATGCACAAAGCCATGTTTACTATCCCCGTCAGTCCTTGCCTTTCCAAATACATGTAAATCCTAACCCTCAGGATTCTCTCCAACAACTTGCACACCACCGAGGTCAGGCTGACTGGTCTATAGTTCCCTGGCCTTTCCTTACCACCTTTCTTAAATAATGGCACCATGTTAGCCAACCTCCAGTCTTCCAGAACCTCACCTGTGACTACTGATGATACAAATATCTCAGCAAAGGGCCCACCTCCCTAGCTTCCCACAGATTTCTAGGGTATGCCTGATCAGGTCCTGGGGATTAATCTACCTTTATGCGTGATAGCACTGGAGGGAGTACAGAGGATGTTGTCTGGGATGGAGATATTGAGCTATAAGGAGAGACTGGATGGGCTTGGATTGTTTCCTTTAGAGCAGAGAAGGCTGAGGTGAATAAGATCATGAGGGGTATGGACAGGCTGAATAGAGAGCAGCTGTTCCCATGGTTGAGGAGTCAATCACAAGGGGGTGTAGGTTTAGGGTAAGAGGCAGGAGATTCGGAGGGGATTTGGGCAAAAAATCTTTTTCACTCAATGAGAAACTGGAATGCACTGTGTGGAAAGAAAATGGAGGCTGGGAACATTACAACCTTTCAAAATATTTGGACGAGCACTTCAAATATCATAACATTCTTTACTCAGAGAGAGTAGTAAGGGTATGGAATGCTTTGCCTTCAACGGTAGTAGATTCGCCAAGTTTAAGTGCATTTAAGTCGTCATTGGACAGGCATATGGATGTACATGGAATAGTTTAGGTGGATTGGGCTTCAGATTAGTATGACAGGGCGGCGCAACATCGAGGGCTGAAGGGCCTGTACTGCGCTGTAATGTTCTATGTTCTATGTTCTAGCATTCAAGGATATGGGGCAAGTGCAGGAAATTGGGATTACCATGCATTTAGTGGCAGTTATATCAGTGCAGACTCGATGGGCTGAATGGCCTTTTCTGTGCTGAATGAATCTATGAATCACAGCTGGAATATTGTGAACAGATCCCTTATCTAAAGAAAAATATCCTTGCATTGGACACAGTCCAAACAAGGGTCAATAAGTTGGTTCTGGATTTTCTTACATGGAGAGGTTAAACAGGTTGTACTTGTACTCATTGAAATTCAGAAGAATGAGAGGCACCCTCATCTAAACTGTCAGATTCTTTTTTAATTTAACCTATTTTTCTGTTCAACCTGCTCAGAGATGTTACTACACACCTCTGGAGCAGATGGGTCTTGAATGCAATCTCTCAGTCCAGGGGTAGAGACACTACCCCTGCACTGCAGTCATCAGATTCGTTGAAGGCAAGATGGATTCAGAAAGGCTGTCTCGAACTGAGGAGAGTCGAGGACCAATGGGGTTGTAATCTTGGAACAAGGGGTCACCCATTTAAGACAGAGATCAGGATGAATTTCTTGTCTTAGAGGGTAATGAGTTGGTGGAATTCTTTACTGCAGGGGTTGTCAAGGATGGGTCATTAAGTATATTCAAGGCTGAGATCAGTGAGGAATCGAAGGTAATGGGGTGAAGGTAGGAAATTGGAGTTCAGGTTTGTCAGATCAGCCATGAAGTCATTGAATGGCCTACTGCTATTCGTACATCTTACAAATAAGCTTTTATTAGTTTTAAGGACGTCGTGCTGAAATGCAATAGAATGTTATTGAAAATCAACAATAAGTTATTGTTTGAAAGCATGCATGAAAATATTTCCTGGTAAATTGTGAATTGCTTCTGAAAATAAAAGAAGAATGAAGAAGAAGGCTTATGTGAGGATGAGGCATGAAGGCTCAGTTAATTAGCCAGAAAAGATCTAAAGAGAGAGCTAAGAAGAGCCAGGAGGGGACATGAGAAGTTGTTGGTGGATAGGATCAAGGAAAACCCTAAAGCTTTCTGTTGGTATATCAGGAATAAAAGAATGACGAGAATAAGATTAGGGCCAATCAAAGATAGTAGTGGGAAGTTGTGTGTGGAATCTAAGGACATAGAGGAAGCACTTAATGAATACTTTTTGTCAGTATTCACAATGGAAAAGGGCAATGTTAGTGAGAATACAGCGATATAGGCTCCAAGATTGGATGGGGTTGAGGTTGACAAAGAGAACATTTTAGCAATTTTGGAAGATCTCAAAATAGATAGTACCCCTGGACCGGATGGGATTTATTGCCAGGGTGGGATGGATCTTTGAGAATGCTGGTGGCCTTTCCTTGACAGCGGGCCTGGTAGATGGATCCTATAGATGGGAGGTTAGCCTTTGTGATTGTCCGGGCCGAGTTCACCACTCTCTGTAACTGTCTCCGATCTTGAATGGTACAGTTGCCATACCAAGTAGTGGTACATCCAGACAGAATCCTCTCGATGGTGCATCTCTAAAAGTTGGCAAGGCTATTCACCGTCATGCCAAATTTCCTTAGCTGCCTGAGTGAGAAGAGACGTTGTTGGCCTTTGAAGAGTCCAACAGTCCACATGAAGGGTCCAAGAAAGCTTGTTGTGGATGACCCCTCCCGGGAGCTTGACACTCTCCACTCGTTCCACCTCTGTGCTGTTAATGTGTAGGGGGGGGCATGAGTACAATCCCCCTGAAAGTCAATAATGCGTTCCTTTTGCTGGCATTGAGAGCTAGGTTGTTCTCAGTGCACCATTTTTCCAGGGCTTCCACCTCCCGTCTGTAGTCCGTCGCCAACTGAGATTCAACCGACTATGGTGGTGTCATCAGCGAACTTGTAAATGGCATTAGTCTGGTATTTGGCAACACAGTAGTGGGCATACAGTGAATACAGTAGGGGGCTGAGTGCGCACCCCTGGGGTGCTCCAGTGTTGAGTCTAGATTAGAGTGGTGCTGGAAAAGCACAGCAGATCAGGCAGCATTCGAGGAGCAGGAAAATCGACGATTCGGGCAAAAGTCCTTCATCAGGATTAGAGGCAGGGTGCCTGCAGAATGGAGAGATACCTTAGTGTCTCTCCACTCTGCAGGCACCTTGCCTCTAGTCCTGATGAAGGGCTTTTGCCTGAAACGTTGATTTTCCTGCTCCTCAGATGCTGCCTGATCTGCTGTGCTTTTCCAGAACCACTTTAATCTAGACTCTGGTTTCCAGCATCTGCAGTCCTTGTTTTTACCTTGCTCCAGTGTTGAGTGTTAGTGAGGATGAAATATTGTCCCCAGTCTTCACTGATTGTGGCCTGTGGGTCAGGAAACTGAGGATCCAGTTGCAGAGAGTGGGGCTTAGTCCGAGATCACTAAGTTTAGTAATCATTCTTGAGGTAAAGCAGTTAATGTGGTGTATATGGACTTAGAACATAGAACATAGAACAATGCAACACAGAACAGGCCCTTCGGCCCATGATGTTGTGCCGAACATTTGTCCTAGCTTAAGCACCTATCCATGTACCTATCCAATTGCCGCTTAAAGGTCACCAA
>NC_057730.1:58115258-58125196 GCF_004010195.1 Chiloscyllium plagiosum | reverse complement strand
CACTAACAAGCCCATCACTTGTTCCCGGTTCTTACCGAGTACCAAATCCAATATGGCCTCCCCTCTGGTCGGACAATCTACATACTGAGTTAGAAAAGCTTCCTGGACACACCGCGCAAACACCACCCCATCCAATCTACTTGAATAAGGCATTTGATAAGGTTCCACACGGTAGGCTATTGCACAAAATGTGGAGTTCGGGATTGAAGGTGATTTAGCAGTTTGGCTCAGAAATTAGCTAGCTGAAAGAAGACAGATGGTGGTGGTTGATGAGAAATGTTCATCCTGAAGCTCAGTTACCAGCGGTGTGCTGCAAGGATCTTTTCAGGTCACTGCTGTTTGTCAATTTTATAAATGATCTGGATATGGGCGTAGAGAGATGGATTAGTAAATTTGTGGATAATGCCGAAGAATGTTGTGGGTTACAGAGGGACGTAGATAAGATGCAGAGTTGGACTGAGAAGTGGCAAATGGAGTTTAATGCGGAAAAGGTAGTTCACTTCGGAAGAAATAACAGGAATGCATAATAAAGGATTAATGGTAAAATTCTTGGCAGTGTAGATGAACAGAGAGATCTCGGTGACCAGGTGCATAAACCCCTGAAAGTTGCTACCCAGGTTGGTAGGGTTTTAAATAAGGCATATGGCGTGCTGGCGTTTATTGGTAGAGGGATTGAGTTTTGGAGCTACGATGTCATGCTTCAGCTGTACAAGATAAGGTCGTACCTGAAGTATTGCGTACAGTTCTGGTCACCGCATTATAGGAAGGATGTGGAAGCTTTGGAAAGGGTTCAGAGGAGATTTACTAGGATGCTGCCTGGTATGAAGGGAAGGTTTTACGAGGAAATGCTGAGGGAACTGAGGCTGTTTTCATTGGAGAGAAGAAGGTTGAGAGGTGACTTAATCGAGACATATAAGATAATCAGTGGGTTAGATAGGGTGGACAGGGAGAGCATTTTTCCTTGGATGGTGAAGGCTAACATGAGGGGACATAGCTTTAAATTGAGGGGTGATAGATTTAGGACAGATATCAGGGGTAATTTCTTTTCTCAAAGGGTAGTAGGGGCATGGAATGGCATGCCTGCAACAGTAGTAGATTTGCTTATGTTAAGGGCATTTAAATGGGCATTGGACATACATATGGATAATAATGGAACGGTGTAGGTTAGATCAGCATCAGATTTATTTTCACAGGTCAGCTCAACATCGAGGGCTGAAGGGCCTGTATTGCGCTGTAACGTTCTATATTCCATGTTCTAAAGAGGGATAGATCTGTTAAGATACTGGTTTTGGAAAGAACAATACACAATATTTAAGAAGTATTCAAAATTATTAAAGATACAAAACAAATCTTTTGGTTTATATTTTTATAGATTATTCAGAAAAATCCAACAGAGGAAGAATTACAAAAGCAAGCTTCAACATTGTTGTTACCTTTTGTTGTTGCAATCATCAATCTGGTCATACCTTTATTCTTCTCTTTCCTTGGCTCAATGGAAAGATTCAAATATCCCCGGGATGAGATGTATGTTCTCATTATAAGGTATTCATTTTAAATTTATCTTTCAAATAAATCCTATCGTAACAGAGGTGAATATCATCATGAGTGACCGTATTTATTTGAACACTGAAACTGATGTCATCACTGAAAAGAGCGCCTGTTTAAAAAGAGGTGAAGGAATATCCTGTTACAATAACAAACCTGCTACTGCAAATCCAGGGAATAAATGTTAACAGCATATACATACTGTAATGGTTTAAACTGCCTGCTGCAGCAACATGAATTGTAAATGGGCTACAGCAGTTGAAAGAGGCAGCTCAAGACCACCTTCTCATGAGCAGCCAGAGATGGGAATAAATGCTGACCCAGCCAGTTTCCAATCTTACTAATGAAGCAAACCAGCTCGATGTCATGAAAACCTGATATGGAAAGCAGACTGGGTATATGGTGGATTCAGCTCACCACTTGCTTCAAATAACCTCCATTTTGGAATCTGGGCATTGACATCTCAGCATGCTCCATGGGCACTGGCCACATGGACATTGGCATATGTCCCAAGCAAGTATGCAACACAGAGGGTATGTGGGGTTAGTGGTGTTGGATTTAGGATAAGTGATAGTGAGTGGGCAGGATGTCTCAGGAAATAATGAGAGTGGTAGAGAATGAGCCATGGTGGCAGGTGGATATAGTTGAAGAGATAGTGTGAGTATGAGGAATTAGAGAGAATATGGTGGAACCTAATCTGCTGGAATGGAGAGAAATATTGACATTCCTCCAGACAGCTGGGTTATAACCTCAGATCAGACTGTCATACTCTGGAGTTGTGGTCTCCAATCCTGTTCCTGGGGGAAGAGGAAGTCCTGCATTGGCACCATTGTCCAACAAAATGGGTCACTGATTTCACCCTGCCAGCCATGTCAGGGCAAATGTCCAGAACTGTGCAGGGTAGTTTTGGACTGACAGAGCTTGTCCCCATACCCAATGGGCTTTTAAAGGTGGCAGAGATGAAAGGTTTGCCAGTCAATTCCAGGATATCTGCTGCATTGTTCTGGGAATGGCGTAAGATGGGATGGACATATGACATAGACGCAGTAGAAAGTTAATGAGGTGAGTTTGGTAGGTTAGGGTGAGAGAACTTGCTTGGCTTCACAGCAACAGACCCTCCAAAAAGCTTGATCCTAATTAGACTTAGACAAAAAACATAAGGTTCAGTCCACGCCTTTCAGTCCCATATAAATGTGGGTTACTTGAACTGCCCTCTGAAATGGCCTCACAAACCACATCTTTCAAGAGATTGGACTTGAGCTGTTCAAGGGAAAGGCCCACCACAACTTTCACACAGCAAATGGATGTGGACAATAAATGATGGCCTTGAACAATGTGCTGAAAAATATACCTTTAAAAGTTGGTGGCACCTGGTATATATATCACCCTGACTTCAAAAGAAAATTCACTCTCGTTACTGTGCTAGACACACTGGTATATTGGCATAAGCATTCTAAATATAAATCTAACTTATGCATCAATTTTATACAATATGGGACATTGTGATAACAGACACTATATTGATTTTCTGTAGTACTCTAGATATGGTCATTGAATAACCACTTTGTAATTTACATTGTATAACTCTGAAGAGTAAATGAACTAATTTCTCTTACAGGAATGTTGTACTGAAAATGTCAGTAATTGGAGTTCTGTGTTACTATTGGCTGGTGACAGTAGCAAATACTGTAGAGGCATGTATCACAATATCTTTTCGATCATTGTTCATTCAATAATGTGTTGGGTTCAAGCTTGAATAAAGAAGGATATTTTTTATTCTTAGTCTCTTCAATTACTTTTAAATCTGATAATATGTTTAGTATTTATCTTCAATATTTAATACAGATATGTCAATCTTATAACATAAAAAATAAGTTATTTGTTGTTTTTTAATAGTGTTGGGAAACATTTGTTGGTCAAGATCTGTACCGACTTGTGGTGACTGATTTTATCTTCTCCTTACTGGGTTCCTTCTTTGGGGAGTTCATTCGAAGGTATGATGTAACCTTATGTTCTCTTGTTTCAAGATGTGTGAAGTAATTTTATGCAAAATAACCTAATTATTTTGATTCAATGATGAATCCAATCAATCTTTGTCAAGGGAAGGTCATGCCTGACAAATCTTTCAGGAGGTAATGAGCAAGTCAGACAATCGAGAGGGAGTGGACATGATCTACTTGGATTTCCAGAAGGTCTGAGATGAGGTGTCACTCAAGAGGCTGCTGAGTAAGATAAGAGTCCATGGTGTTAGGGGCAAGGCACTGGCACAGGTAGAGGATTGACTGACTGGTAGAAGGCAGAGAGTGGAGATAAAGTATTTCTTTAGGATTGCTGCCGGTGACTAGTCGAGTTTGATAGGGGTCTGTATTGGGACTACAACTATTCATGTTAAAATTATTGAGCTGGATGAAGGAACTGAGGGCATTGTTGCTAAGTTTGAAGATAACACAAAGTTAGAGTTGAGGAAGCAGTGAGGCTGCAGAAGGACTTGGACAATTCTGGGCATAGAAGTGGCTGTTGGAATATGGTATGGAAAAGTATGAGGTTATGCACTTTGGGAGGAAGAGGAGAGGAGCAGACTACTTTATATATGGGGAAGGCTTCAAAGATCTGAAGCACAAAGGAAGTTGGGAGTCCTAGTTCAGGATTCTCTTAAGGTTAACATGCAGATTCAGTTGACAGGAAGACATGCAATGTTAGCATTCATTTCAAGAGGGTTAGAATACAAGAGCAGAGACATACTGCTGAGGCTGTATAAGGCTCTGGTCAGACTGCATTTGGAATACTGTGAGCGGTCTTGTGCCCCATATCTATGGAAGGATGTTTTGGCTTTGTTGGGGATCCAGAAGAAGCTTAGATGAATGACCCTGGGGATGAAGAGCTTGTCATATGATGAGGAGTTGAGGACTCCGGGTCTGTACCTAATGGAGTTTAGAAGAACAGTGGGTGTGGGAGTCACATTGAAACTTATGTAATACAGAGAGACCTGGATAGAGTGGACGCAGAAAAGATGTTTCCATCAGTTGGAGAGACTAGGACTTAGGGGTACAGCCTCAGAGTTAAGGGATGACACTTTAGAACTGAGTTGAGCAGGATCTTCTTTAGCCAGAGGATGGTGAATCTGTGCAACCCATTGGTACAGAGGGCTGTGGAGGCCAAGTCATTGAGTGTATTTAAAACAGAGATGGATAGATTCCTGATTGCTAAAGGGGACAAAGGAGAAGGCAGGAGAAGGGGTTGCAAAAGATATTAGCCAAGGCGGAATGCCAAAGCAGACTGGATGGCTTAACTTTGCTCCTATTATGATACGAAAGTTGGACAACTTTAGGAAGAATTTGTGTTGTTATATATTTCAATTACCTATATTTGGATTGCTGAAGCATTAAAATTCTTCTGCATTAAAGTATCCCATGGAACACTTAATACATCTTCTTTCAACATTTTCTTAGTCTCCTTTGGAAACACATTAACCAGTTTGAAATAAACTAGTAGCTTTCTTGTTGCATTGCTCATGAGTAGCCTGGAAACATTAGTCTGTAGATTATGCAAGCTAGTACTTGAAAGACAGTGCAGGAACACTCATTGCCTATATTGAATCTTGTCTGGGAATGAAAATGGTAGCTTTAATTTTAAATCTGCATACCATTGAGGCTGGGTAGGAAGCAGACAAAACAGCCACCTAATTGCAAATTGGAAATCAGATTTAAGAAATAAAACTGAATTGGCAGGAATAGGAGCTGCCACAGAAAATTGTATTTAGTAGATCAGGAGCTCCTTAAATTTAATTTAATATATTGTTTTAAAGTAAGAAAATATTAAAAGAACTTCTGCATCTTGATTCAACATGTGAGAGTTGCTTCAAGTGGTGGTTTTTCAGAGATGTTACTGTAACACAAGAACTGCCTTTGATGTAGAGAAATGTCACAAGAAACTTCACAAAAGTATAATCTGTAAAGAACACAGGAAATATAACCCAAAGTTTAGAGGAACATGTGATTAAAGAGGATCTGCAAGGAAGAGAGAAATGTAAAGAGATTTTAGAGTTTACAGGGGTAATTCCCAAATCTATTTTTAAATTCGCTCACAGATTATGAGAGTCTCTGGCTAGGCCAGCATTTATCACCTTTCTGTAATTAGTTAAGAGTCAACCACATTGCTCTGGGTCTGGAGTCACATGGAGGCCAGACCAGGTAATGGTGACAGATTTCCTTCCCTAAAGGAGATTAGTGAACTAGATGGGATTTACTGACAATCGACTATGGTTTTGTGATCATAACTAGATCCTTAATTCCATATTCTTTACTGAATTCAAAGTCCACCATCTGTCAAGGTTGGATTTGAACCCAGGTCCCCGGAACATTAGCTGAGTTTCTGGCATAATAGTCTAGTAATAGTACTACTAGGCCATTGCCATGGAAGCTAAATAGCTGAAGATATGACAACTGATGATGGGGCAAAGCATCAGAGATCAAGATTGAAAACAACATACAACTCAGGAGGTCAGTGAATCATAAGGCCAAAGGTTAAAGATTTGGAAGGGGCGGGTTGGTGATGACAGTATGGAATTTCAGTTGGAAGCAATAAAAAAATTGGTGCTGGTTTCATAATTTAAATATCAAGAAAATTGGGCATCTTCCAAAACAGTGGGTGGCACAGTGGTTAGCACTGCTGCCTCACAGCGCCAGAGACCTGGGTTCAATTTTTGCCTCAGGCAACTGTCTGTGTGGAGTTTGCACATTCTCCTCGTGTCTGCGTGTGTTTCCTCCGGGTGCTCCGGTTTCCTCCCACAGTCCAAAAATGTGCAGGTTAGGTGAATTGGCCATGCTAAATTGCCCGTAGTGTTAGGTGAAGGGGTAAATGTAGGGGAATGGGTCTGGGTGGGTTGCGCTTCGGTGGGTCGGTGTGGACTTGTTGGGTCGAAGGGCCTGTTTCCACACTGTAAGTAGTCTAATCTAATCTAATCAATCCAAGAATATGGACTGCATGTCATGCACATACACGTACTCAATTAAACAGAATTTGCAACATTTACAGCTCTTGTCTGATTGACTGGGTAGCTGGTATGCCAGTCACTATAAAATAAGGAAAGTTTCTACTTTTATGTTCTCAACTCCAATTGATAAATGTCATTATTTATGGCATTCTTAATAACCTGTTTCCAGCATAATTAGGTTCATTGTGGTGAAATTATCTACTTGCTCACTCCATTATTTTGTCCTTCCTTTTGGGATTTCCCACCATAAGTTTTACATCAGTTTGGAGCACAGGAATGTCATTTTTACTCTTTCAGTTCTATTATCTGTGAAGCATTGAAAAGAAAACTGAGATTATTACCAGTAGGGCAGGATTTGAAACCTCCAACTTCCCAGGGGTGTGTTTGGTGACGGGGAGATGAGTGTGAGGAACTCTGCCTCAACTTCAGGGCAGAGAGCTGCCTTCCTGCCCAAAAAGCGAATTGAAGCTCTTTAGCAGCACCTTCAGGGGAGACTACCCAACCAACTTCATTGGGTTTGCCTTTGACCGACTGGTGTGGGAAGGAGATGGGTTTACAGGCACCCAGTGCCCAGTCAAAGTACTGTACCCAACATTGAATGGAGGAGAACCCAATGTATGTCACCACCCTGCCCTTCTGATTCCTGACCTTATCCAGTCCACATTCAACTCAATTTGAGAATTCAGCATATCGTAAAGGGAGGACTGAGTGCAATGCCAACAGTGGTCAATGCTCCTGGTGGTGCTATTTGTACTAAAGGACTGCTGGAGAAGGATATCTGTTCCACACATTTACAGCAATGAAATGTTTCCCTACTCTCCAGTGCTGGGAGCACCATCAGTGGCTATCTTCCCATCATATTAAGCACTTGTTCCTGACAGGGGTCCCGGAAATAAAGCTGGTGAAATTGATATTGTTATTGTTCTGTTGGTCATGTATTTGTCACCCAAAATTAAATGCTATCTGTTGAGTAAATCCTCTTCCATACACTGCCCTAGTTCCTAGAAACTAGAAAAGGAAAATGTGATGCAATCTGAAATATCCTGTTAGCTTTGGCCCAGAGGAAGAAGTTCACCCTTTCACATGGTCACCTTTCAATCAGCTGAAAAATTATTTTTATTTAGTTTCAGGCCACAACAGTACCACAGTGTCTGAAACTAAATTACACACTCTTAACGCAGATTCTCAGTTCATTGTTAGTATTTATTACTTTCTAAATGGAATTTCATCAATAATTATTTTACCAATAACGTTTAAAGTATCTTGGAATTATGTAGCATACAATGGAATCTCAATAATTTAACTCTTGGTTTCTAAAATGCTTTTAGCATCATGGGAACACATTGCTGCCATAAACTTGGAAAACCAGAATTTGACATTCCAAGGAATGTTTTAAGTTTAATCTACGCACAAATTCTAGCCTGGTATGTATATTTAAATGGATTTAGTTTTTCTTTTAAAAAATGTACAGAATTACACACATTTATTTCAATACTGTTTATTCATCAGTGATTTTTATTTAAAAACTTAAATTTTAGGATTGGACTTTTCTTTGCACCTCTTTTACCGGCAATACAAATAATAAAGTTCTTCATAATATTCCATGTTAAAAAGGTATGGAAGTAATCTACTGTTACAGTGAATGTCATGTTCTACATATGTTAATGACTATATCACCAATGTATAATTACTGATTCAATATACTGCCTAGAAATAAATTATTGGGATTAGTAGGATTCATGCATGACTATCCAAAATGTTTTACGCTAATGGAAATACTTGGAACTGTGAAACCTTTGATTGCCTGATATCATATTATATTATAGCATAGTTGTCACAAGTCAAACTATACGTTTCAAAAGTCAAAAGATATGAATCGAGTATTTAAGTAATAAAAGAATACATTAATTTCAGAGTAATTTCAGATTTTTAGATGGAAAGTTTTGATTGACAAAGCAACTGATTTACATCAATTCTGAAGAAGGGTCACTGGACCTGAAACTTTAACTCTGATTTCTTTCCAAGGATGCTGCCAGAGCTGCTAAGTTTTTCCAACAATTTCTGTTTTTGTTTCTGATTTACACTTTTTTAAACCAATGACATTGCCAGAGCAACAAGCCAAATAAGAATATTCTACATTTCGGAGCAGGTTAAATAAAATACATAAAGCTTCAGTCACTTGAGAGTTAGCAGTCATTTATTCTGAAAGATTTAGCATACCCAAACTGGAGACTGTTGATGGGGAGCAGTTGTTTGAGGGCAAATCTATGTCTGGCATGTGGGAGGTTTTTAAGGACCAGTTGATTAAAGTGCAGCCATGTGTGTCACTGCACAACTGAACAAAGAACAAAGAAAATTTCAGCACAGGAACAGGCCCTTCAACCCTCCAAGCCTGTGCTGATCCAGATCCTCTATCTAAACCTGTCGCCTATTTTCTAAGGATCTGTATCCCTTTTCCCTAGATACATCTTAAATGATGCTATCATGCCTGCCCCTACCACCTCCACTGGCAATGCATTCCAGGCACCCACCACCCTCAGTGTGAAGAACTTTTCACACATATCTCTCCTAAACATTTCCCCTCTCACTTTGAACTTGTGGCCTCGAGTAATTGAGTCCCCCACTCTGGGAATACATTTCTTGCTGTCCACCCTGTCTACACCTCTCATGATTTTGTAGGCCTCAATCAGGTCCCCCCTCAAACTCTTTCTTTCTAATGAAAATAATCCTAATCTACTCATAGCTAGCACCCTCCAGACCAGGCAACATCCTGATGAACCTCCTCAACACCCTCTCCAAAGCATCCACATCCTTTTGGTAATGTGGCGATCAGAACTGTACACAGTATTTCAAATGTGGCCAAACCAAAGTCTTATACAACTGTAACATGACCTGCCTCCTCTTGTGCTCAATACCCCGTCTGATGAAGGAAAGCGTGACGTGTGCCTTCTTGACCACTCTCCTGACCTGCATTGCCAACTTCAAGGAACAATGGACCTGAATACCCAGACTGTTCTGTACATCAATTTTCCCCAGGGCTTAAACCAAATCATCCGCCGACATTTCCGCCACCTCCAAACAGACCCCACCACCAGGGATATATTTCCCTCCCCACCCCTTTCCGCCTTCTGCAAAGATCGTTCCCTCCTCAACTACCTGGTCAGGTCCACGCCCCCCTACAACACAAACTCCCATCCTGGCACTTTCCCCTGCCACCGCAGGAACTGTAAAACCTGCGCCCACACCTCCTCCCTCACCTCTATCCAAGGCCCTAAAGGAGCCTTCTACATCCATCAAAGTTTTACCTGCACATCCACTAATATCATTTATTGTATCCTAGCAGAGCGCTTCAGGGAACACCTCCGAGACACCTGCACCAATCAACCAAACCGCCCCGTGG
>NC_057730.1:58113403-58115216 GCF_004010195.1 Chiloscyllium plagiosum | reverse complement strand
TATCTCCTTTTCCACCTATCCACTCCACCCTCTCCTCCCTGACCTATCACCTTCATCCGCTCCCCCACTCACCCATTGTACTCTATGCTACTTTCTCCCCACCCCCCCCCCCCTCTAGCTTATCTCGCCATGCTCCAGGCTCACTGCCTTTATTCCTGATGAAGGGCTTTTGCCCGAAACGTCGATTTTCCTGCTCCTCGGATGCTGCCTGAACTGCTGTGCTCTTCCAGCACCACTAATCCAGAATCTGGTTTCCAGCGTCTGCAGTCATTGTTTTTACCCCATTTACTATATAGTTCACTCTAGAATTGGATCTTTCAAAATGCAAGACCCTGCATTTGTCCAGATTGAACTTACTAAAGTCCATATAAACTACATCCACAGCTTCCTTCATCAATAATCTTCATCATCTCTTCAGAACATTCAATCAGATTGGTGAGCCATGACCTTCTTCATACAAAACCATGCTGCCTGTCACTAACTAGTCCATTCTCTTCCAAATGTAACATGTCTTGTCCCTCAGTATCTTCTCCAAGTGCATCGTCTTGTCCAATTCTCCAATTTCTAACACTAAGTGAAACCCAGTCAATGTTGGGAAAATTAAAATCTCCTATTGCTCCAACATCTTTCCATAATCTGTATACATATTTGTACCTCTATCTCACACTCGCTGTTGGGCAGTCTGTAGTACAGCCCCAACATTGTTACCGCATTTTTCTTATTTCTGAGCTCTGCCCGTATTGCCTCACCGCGCGAGTCCTCCATAGTGCCCACCTTCAGCACAGCTGGGATATCCTCTCTGACCAGTAATGCAACTCCTCCACCCCTTTTACCTTCCCCTCTATCCCACCTGAAGCATGTATATCCTGGGATATTTAGTTACCAATCATGCCCTTCCCTCAACCAAATCTCAGTAACAGCAATAAAATCATACTCCCAGGTACTAATCCAAGCCCTAAGTGCTTCCCACCACAGATGTCAGGCTGACCATCCTATGATTTCTTGGATTATCCCTTCTTCCTTTTTTAAACAAGGGAAATAATTTGAAGGGTAGGCATGGCAGGATTCAGGAACCATGGATGACAAGGAAAATTGTAAGTTAAGTCAAAAGGAAAAAGGAAGCATATGGTAGGTCTAGGCAGCTACAAACTGATGAAGCCCTTGAGAAGAATAGAGAAATTAAGAAGGAACGCAAATGCAGAATAAGGAAGGCTAAAAGGGGCCATGAAATATCTTTAACAAACAGGGTCAAAGAGAATCCCAAGGCGTTTTATGCAGATATTAGAAGAAAGAGGGTAACGAGGGAAAGAGTAGGCCTACTGAAGGACAAAGGAGGGAAGTTATGTGTAGAGCCACAGGAAGTGGAGAGATCCTTAAGGAATACTTTGTATCGATATTCACCAAGGAGAAGGACATCACTGATGTTGAGGTCAGGGATGAGTATGTGAATACTTGAAGTGAATGTCAATATATTAAGGGAGGAAGTTTTGCATATCCTAAATTGCATTAAGGTAGACAAGTCCTCGGGGCCAGATGCAATATATCCCAGGTTACTGCGAAAGGCAAGGGGAGAAATAGCTGGGGCATTTTTGATAAGGGATAGCATTATAGCTGTGCTGAGGAAGGATATTCCCAGAAATACATCCAGGGAAGTTGTTTGGGTGGAACTGAGAAATAAGAAAGGGATGATAACCTGATTGGGATTGTATTATAGATCCCCTAATAGTCAGAGGGAAATTGAGAAACAAACTTGTAAGGAGATCTCAGCTATCTGTAAGAATAATAGGGTAGTTATGGCAGGGGATTTTAACTT
>NC_057730.1:58111285-58112553 GCF_004010195.1 Chiloscyllium plagiosum | reverse complement strand
AGATACTAAACGAGTATTTTGCATCAGTATTTACTGTGGAAAAGGATATGGAAGATATAGACTGTAGGGAAATAGATGGTGACATCTTGCAAAATGTCCAGATTACAGAGGAGGAAGTGCTGGATGTCTTGAAATGGTTAAAGGTGGATAAATCCCCAGGACCTTATCAGGTGTACCCAAGAACTCTGTGGGAAGCTAGAGAAGTGATTGCTGGGCCTCTTGCTGAGATATTTGTATCATCGATAGTCACAGGTGAGAGGCCGGAAGACTGGAAGTTGGCAAACGTGGTGCCACTGTTTAAGAAGGGCGGTAAAGACAAGCCAGGGAACTATAGACCAGTGAGCCTGACCTCGGTGGTGGGCAAGTTGTTGGAGAGAATCCTGAGGGACAGGATGGACATGTATTTGGAAAAGCAAGGATTGATTCGGGATAGTCAACATGGCTCTGTGCATGGGAAATTATGTCTCACAAACTTGATTGAGTTTTTTGAAGAAGTAACAAAGAGGATTGATGAGGGCAGAGCAGTAGATGTGATCTATATGGACTTCAGTAAGGCGTTCGACAAGGTTCCCCATGGGAGACTGATTAGCAAGGTTAGATCTCATGGAATACAGGGAGAACTAGACATTTGGATACAGAACTGGCTCAGAGGTAGAAGACAGAGGGTGGTGATGGAGGGTTGTTTTTCAGACTGGAGGCCTGTGACCAGTGGAATGCCACAAGGATCGGTGCTGGGTCCTCTACTTTTTGTCATTTACATAAATGATTTGGATCGAGCATAAAAGGTACAGTTAGTAAGTTTGCAGATGACACCAAAATTGGAGATGTAGTGGACAGCGAAGAGGGTTACCTCAGATTACAACAGGATCTGGACCAGATGGGCCAATGGGCTGAGAAGTAGCAGATGCAGTTTAATTCAGATAAAAGCGAGGTGCTGCATTTTGGGAAAGCAAATCTTAGCAGGACGTATATACTTAATGGTCAGGTCCTAGGGAGTGCAGCTTAACAAAGAGACCTTGGAGTGTAGGTTCATAGCTCCTTGAAAGTGGAGTCGCAGGTAGATAGGATAGTGAAGAAGGCGTTTGATATGCTTTCCTTTATTGGTCAGAGTATTGAGTACAGGAGTTGGGAGGTCATGTTGCAGCTGTACAGGACATTGTACACTGTTGGAATATTGCGTGCAATTCTGGTCTCCTTCCTATCAGAAAGATGTTGTGAAACTTGAAAAGGGTTCAGAAAAGATTTACAAGGATGTTGCCAGGGTTGGA
>NC_057730.1:58096549-58111273 GCF_004010195.1 Chiloscyllium plagiosum | reverse complement strand
TTTTTCACGCAGAGGGTGGTACGTGTTTGGAATGAGCTGCCAGAGGATGTGGTGGAGGCTGGTACAATTGCAACATTTAAGAGGCATTTCAATGTGTATATGAATAGGAAGGGTTTGGAGGGATATGGGCCGGATGCTGGCAAGTGGGACTAGATTGGGTTGGGATATCTAGTCGGCATGGAGGGGTTGGACTGAAGGGTCTGTTTCCATGCTGTACATCTCTATGACTCTAAATGGCAGATGGAGTTTAATTTAGACAAATGTGAGGTGATGCATTTTGGAGGATCAAATTTAGGGAGAATTATACCATAAATAGCAGAACCCTTAGAAATATTAATGGATCTGGGTGTGGCAGGTCCACACTTCCCTAAAAGTGGCAACACAGGTGGCCAAGGTGATTAGGAAGGCAGATAACATGTTATTGGCTGGGGCATGGAGGACAAGAGTTGGTAAACCATATTGCAGCTACATAAAACCCTTATAGGGTTGGATTTGAGGTATTGTGTGCAGTTTTGGTTGCCACACTACCAGAAGGATGTGGAAGCTTTGGAGAGTGCACAAAAAAGGTTCACCAGGATGTTGCCTGATCTTGAGGGCACTAGCTATGAAGAAAAGTTAAAATATCTAGGATTGTTTTCACTGGAAAGTCGGCGGTTGAGAGGAAACCCAATAGAGGCCTACAAAACTATGAGAGGCTTAGATAGGGCGGATAGTCAGAGGCTTTTTCCCAAAGTTGAAGTTTCAGTTACAAGGGGACACAGGTTCAAGGTGAGAGGGGGAATGTTTAAGGGAGATGTGCGAGGGAGGTTTTTCACACAGGGAGTGTTAGGTGCCTGAAACGCACTGCTAGAAGAGGTGGTGGAAGCAGACACGTTGACGACATTTAAGAGGCATCTGGATGGTTCCATGAACAGGGAAGTAATAGAGAGATACGGATCGAATAAAGGCAGAAGGTTTGTTTTTTAGTTTAATTAGGGCATGATGATAGCACAGGCTTGGAGGGCCGAAGGGCATGTTCTGTGCAGTACTTTGTTCTTTGTTCTTCTTTTAAGGTATAATTCCCTATCATGTATGATGTCAGGGAATCATGATTTTATTTTAGATCTTTCTTATTTATTATGGTATAAAAATATAGATTCTTTAAAAAATAGATTTTATATATGTGGCATATGTACAATCAGTAAATTATGAAGTTTGCAGTATTTTACTGCCAGTATATACAGACAGACACACCCACACCCACACATATATATGTTGTGATGTACAGTTGTAATATAATATATGAAGTTATTTGTGAACCACATGACTCTCACCTGGTCTAACTGTTGGCTGCTTTTGAAGAAGCACACTGACTAACCGTGTTCGTGTCTGTTCAGGTTAGCCTAATGATGAACTGCCAGCCTCCCCGCAAAGCTTGGCGAGCTTCTCATATGACAACCATCTTTATATTCCTGTTGTTCTTTCCTGGTTTCCTTGGCGTACTTTGCTTGTTGGGAATTACTGTGTGGAAGTAAGAGTTTTTTTTTAACCTGATGTAATGGCACTTGCATAATTTAGTATATTTTATGGAAGCTTATTTTACACCTTAAATAATAAACACTCTCAATGTTTAAAGGGGAGGAAAAATGTTGCAGCAATATTCCTTTTTCCAATATCCTCATCAAACATTTTTCTAAATTAAAGAGAATAATTTACTTGCCAGTTTTCAAGTAAGGCCCTTGTTCCTGCTACAATAGCAACACCAACTGTGAGGAACCTCAGCAGAAACAGAAGATTGGTGTGGGTACCACGTAGATCAGCTGGGTAATATGGCTGGGTTATGGTGCAGAGTGGTGCAAACAGCATGGATTCATTCCCATACCAGCTGAGATTACCATGAGGCCGTGCCTTCCCAACTCTACACCTCTTCCCAACAAACTCAACACTAGTTATCTCTCTCTCCTTGAGCGAGCAGCCTCTGATCTTCTGGGAGTACAGTCATAGAGTCATAGAGATGTACAGCGAGGAAACAGACCCTTTGGTCCAACCCGTCCATGCCGACCAGATTTCCCAACCCAATCTAGTCCCACCTGCCAGCACCCGGCCGATATCCCATTCGAGGCACAGAGAGGATATGTCACAGGGAAAGGAAGAAAGCTTTGAACAGAAAGACCTAGATTGTCTTTCAAAACTCTGAGCACAATGAAAGTTTAGATTTCCTGTAAAATCCAGGATTCTTTCAGTTCTTGAGCATTTTTACTGCTTCTACTTTGCGGCTGCTGTTTTAAGAGGGAGAGTCAGAGATGGCGACTAAAGTGCAAAGTGCAGAATCTCCTCTGGACATCTGCTCTGCCACTGTAACATTGCTAGAAGTGCAGTGGAAACCCTGTTTACCCATTCAGTGTGGATTTTACTGCATTTCTATGAAGGTTACAGCAGCTGAGCAAGTGCTGCTCTGACCAAATTTTATTGTAAAAACAAGCAAGACTATTTGCTATTGTCAACTCCAATGCAGTTGTTTATTTTAATTCACTGTATCATTTGGGCAAGTTTATTTTGCTCAATCTACAGATAGTTGACTTAATTGGCTTATCACAGCAGGTCAGAGGATATATCCTGAACAATTACAAATGTTATCTGAAAATCAATCCACAGAATTTGATAAATACAAAATGTTCCTAAAAGCTGTAGTGTTTTCAACTTGAACTTTGTTGTATAGCAGAATCTTGAAATAATCCCAAAAATATTGATACCTTATCATAGTCTTGTCTGGGAATATCTTTGGCGATCATTCAAATTGATGCCTTTTAATCACAGTTAGCTGCTTCATTAGAAGCAAATACTTATTCATTCCAAAAGTGGCTTATGAAGATTCATATTTTCAGCATTTGCAGTTTTTTTCACTTGTATCCTTTTAATGTTGCATTTATTTATTTTGCAGCTCTGTGCAGCTGTTTTGATTTCTCGGTTATATCCACCATCCTATCAGACCTCGGCTATGACAGTAGGCAATGCGGACAGGCTTTTAGTTTTGAACCATTAAATTAAAGGAGAAAGTGAGGACTGCAGATGCTGAAGATCACAGTGGAGAGTGTGTTGCTGGAAATGTACAGCAGGTCAGGCAGCATCCGAGGAGCAGGAGAATCGACATTTCAGGCATGAGCCTGAAGAAGGGTTCATGTCCGAAACGTCAATTCTCCTGCTCCTTGGATGCTGCCTGACCTGCTGCGCTTTTCCAGCAACACATTTTCACCATTAAATTAAACCTTGTTTCTGCTAAACATAGATCCCTTCTGTTTATTGAAGTGGATTTTCAGATCATTAATGAGGCAAGGGCTAGGCCTCAAGTGAACTTTAACAATAGGTGTCAATGCATTATCTGAGATGACATGGCACCTGTTGTTGAAGTTCACTTGAGAATTTAACTTTTAGTTCTGGGATTTACATATAAAGATCTGAAACCAGCATGCCCATTCTAAAAGATGAGAGACTTAACAAACAAGCCAGGTATTTTTCAATATATAATTTCAGTTACATCACACTGTAAACTTTTGCTATAAATTCTGTGCCTTATGACCTTATTCTCCACGACTACCTGATGAAGGAGCAGCGCTCTGAAAGCTAGTGCTTCCAAATAAACATGTTGGACTATAACCTGGTGTTGTGTGATTTTTAACTGATGACATATGTATGCTTATCAAGAGACACTTTTATAAACATGAGTCAAGCTATTAAAATTGTGCCTCATTGTATTAGGGATGATTTGGAGGTGGACAAATTTAAAAATCACACAACACCAGGTCATAGTCCATCAGCTTTATTTGGAATCACTAGCTTTCGAAGCAGTGCTTCTTCATCAGGTGGTTGTAAAGCATAATCATAAGAACACAGAGTTTTTATAGTATTGTATGATTTATCATTATACTAGAAATTGCTTTATTTCATATGGTGCGATATACAAATTAACTCTAATGTAAATATCACTCATTGCTAATTTCCTATATATATTAAAATGTTTTCCTCAGATGGAAGCCTTCCAAACTCTGTGGACCCTTTAGAGGATTAAATGTGCCGTATTCTTCTATTTCTCACTTCATTGACAAGATACAAGAAACAGTTTCTCATCTGCACTGGCTTGTATGGTGTTACAATAACTTAATTTTGAACCCACTATTCTACTTCATCTTAACAATTATTGTGTTGTGAGTATTATGATCATGTATCCTGCTCTTAGTTCTTATGTCCTTATGTTTTATAATTTGGTTTAACTACAGATATATTGCTTTATTTCAATAAATTTTCCTCTAGCTGTGAAAAGGTGAATTTGGTCTCATTCACCTCAGATCACCTGATAAAATGATGCAATTTAATCCTTTACATACTGTCACAATTACAAAGAAATAAAATGATTCAACAAAATCATCTTTATTAATTTCATGCACAGTTGCACACTGAGTGACAATGATGCAGGGATTTCTGTTTAGGCAGCTTCATGTTACTTTAATACATTAAGTAAATCATGTTCTTAGTTTTGCTGATTTAAACTTGGGGAACATTCAGAGTCACTCCTGGCTTGCCTTTGTACAACCATCAAAATGTCATTGGATGCCAAAAATGCAATTGATTCATTCAATTTGCAAGAATGCCAATATGAAGGGAAAATAACATTATTCTGTATGACAAACAATTAATATTTATTTTCTCTCTCTATTTAAAACACATTGGTATTTTACACCAAGGGACAGATAGTTGCAGGCTTCAGGAGTAATGTCAGGTCCAGGGGGATAATACATGCCACGAGGGGTGGAGGGAGTTTCAACTCAGTTCTGAAGAGGTTGTAGGGGTATGTGAGGTAAGTATGCAGTCAGTTTTAACAGAGCTCTGATGAAGAGTCACCTAGATTCGAAACATTAGCTTGCTCTCTCTCCATGGATGCTGCCTGCCCAGCTGTGATTTCCTGTATTTTTTGTTCTCATTCTTCAGTTTAAGGTTTCCTGTGTAACTATTTTATTTAGTTATTTAGAATTAAGTTCTTAAATTATTTAATCTGAATAGAGATTTTCACAGGGTCCAAAGCTTAGCAGAATTGTTCAATGGAAAGTTTGATTTACTCCAACATGAGGTTCCCACCTGCTTGAAGATCACTACCATTCTGGTGCTGAAGGAAATTAGGCTGCTCCCAGTGGCTCTGACATCCAGCATGAGAATGATGTGAAGGTGCCGGTGTTGGACTCGGGTGGACAAAGTCAGAAGTTGTAGTGTCAGCACCTTGATAAATTCTGATTTCGCTAACTTTAATTACTTGGTATAGTTTTGGGTTTACTTATTCCTTTGGTTAGATCCTCATCATCCAACTCTTATAACTATCATGTTATTCCAGCCATTCAGTCTGTCTCCAGCACCTCTAATTTTTGATTTTTTGTAATTATCTTTCTGTTGAAACTTTATTGCTGGAACAGCACAGCAGGTCAGGCAGCATCCAGGGAACAGGAGATTCGACGTTTCGGGCACAGGCCCTTCTTCTCCTGTTCCCTGGATGCTGCCTGACCTGCTGTGCTGTTCCAGCAATAAAGTTTCAACTTTGATCTCCAGCATCTGCAGACCAATTATCTTTCTGTCTCAATTAATCAGATTATAGGTCATCCCTTCACTAGTTATTCAGCTATTGACATCATACTCACACCATTTGACACTTTTGATCACCTGCAAAGACTTGTTATTCCGCCTGTTGATACTCCACTCACACCATTTGTACTTTCTTTTGATATTCTTAATTACCTGGAATTACCTAGCAATGATCTCTCCTCCACAAAAATTCTACACACTTCCTTCCACTTCATCTGATGAAGGAGCAGCACTTTGAAAGCTTGTAATTTCAAATAAACCTGTTGGACTATAACCTGGTATCATGTAACTTCTGACTTCATTATTATGAAGTTCTTCGACAGGTTAGTTATAGCTCACACCTTCTCCAGCCTCCCATAATGCCTTAATCCACTGCAATTCATCTACCATCACAACAGGTCCATGGCAGACATCATCTTCTGGTTGTACACTCATCCCTGGAACATTTAGATAACTAGGACACCTACATCAGACTCCTGCTTTTTGACTTTAGCTCCGTCTTCAACACCATAATTCCAACCAAATGTATCGTCAAATTCTGACACCTAAAGCTGTGCTCACCACTCTGCATCTGAATCCTCAACTTCCTGACCCACAGACTGCAATCATTGATAACACTTCCTCTACAATAGTCCTCAACACTGGTGTCCCACAATGCTGTGTACAGTACTCAGCCCCTTACTATACTCCTTATGCGCTCACAACTGTGTGACAAAATTCAGCCCCATTTCCATTTACAAATTTGCTGATGACACCACCATAATGAGTCAGATCTTAAACAACAATGAGACAGAGTACAGTAAAAAGATGGGGAGCTTAGTGGCATGATGTAATGACAACAATTTCTCCTTTATTGTCAGAAAATTAAGGAATCATAGAGTCATACAGCATGAAAATAGACCTTTCGGTCTGACCAGTCCATACTGACTATAATGGAGGAGAAAGTGAGGTCTGCAGATGCTAGAGATCAGAGCTGAAAATGTGTTGCTGGAAAAGCGCAGCAGGTCAGGCAGCATCCAAGGAGCAGGAGAATCGATGTTTCGGGCATAAGCCCTTCTTCAGGAATGCTTCTGTGCGGAGGACATGACCTGGGGGGTGCAGTGAGAGAGGGACACACTGAAATCTTTGTAGAGGGAGGAAGAGAGCTTCTTCAAGGAAGGCATCCTTGTAAGAGGATTCGCAGAAGGTTGAAATCTTTGAGGAGAAAGTGAGGTCTGCAGATGCTGGAGATCAGAGCTGAAAATGTGTTGCTGGAAATGCGCAGCAGGTCAGGCAGCATCCAGGGAACAGGAGAATCGACGTTTCGAGAATCACGAATCCTGAAGAAGGGCTTATGCCCGAAACGTCGATTCTCCTGTTCCCTGGATGCTGCCTGACCTGCTGCGCTTTTCCAGCAACACATTTCCATACTGACTATAATCCCAACCTAACTAGCCCCACCTACTTGCGCTTGGTCCATATTTCTCCAAATATTTCTTATTCATGTACTTATCCAAACATCTATTAAACATTGTAACTGTGCCCACATGCACCTCTGAACGTTCATTCCCCACATGAACCACTCTCTGTGTAAAAAAAGCTTCCCCTCATGTTGGGTCTCATGTCAGGAGTGGAGGACACACAGCTGTCTATATCAATGGGGTTGAGGTGGAGGTGGTTGAGAGCTTCAAGTTCCTAGGAGTAAATATCACCAACAATCTGTCCTGGTCCACCCACGTTGACTCTACAATCAAGAAAACACACGAATGCCTCAATGTTTTCAGAAGGCTAAGGAAATTCGGCATGTCACAATGACTCTTACCAATTTTTGTAAATGCACCATTGAAAACATCCTAGCTAGATGCATCACAGTGTAGTATAGTATCACAGTGTAGTATAGTAATTGCTCTTCCCAATACTGCAGGAAATTACAGAGAATTATGACTGCAGCCCAGTCCATCACACAAACCAGCCTCCCATCCATTGACTCTGTTGATATTTCCCACTGCCTTGGGAAAGCAAGCAACATCATCAAAGACCCCTCCCACCCCGGTTATACTCTCTTCCACCCTCTTCAGTCGGGCAGAAGATGCACAAGTTTGAAAATACATGTCAACAGATTCAAGAACAGCTTATTCCCTGCTATTTTAAGACTTCTGAATGGCCCTCTCATACATTAACGTTGCTCTTTCTCTGCACCTCCCTCTAACTGTAACACAATATTCTGCATTCTGTTCTATTATCCTGATGTAGTTAAGTAAGATATGATTTATCCGGGTAGCACACAAACAATACTTTTCACTGTATCTTGGTACTTGTGATAATAAGAAAGCAATTCAGATTTCCCAGGCAATGCAATGGTGGGAATTCCACAGGGTCCCCGTGTGCAACTCCCATCAACAATGGAATAATGACAGCATGGCCAGTGAGAAATTTGTGATGATATCTCAACAAAGCTGACCATAATTCATAATCGTTAATGGTACTTGTTCACATCATTTATAGTTATTTTCTTTAAATACTTAGCAGCAAATTATCTTGGGTGTCATTATTTTTCAGAAATGATTCTCAGCCCTGCATAGCTGAGAAGTTTTTACCTAGCTGAGAAGTTGTTTGCATTATGCCCAATAAGAACTCTGTGTTTAAATAGTCCCGTGTCTCACTCTCTGATTCAGTCTGTGAGTACATACTTAAAGCTGGTTTTAATGAATTTAATTTACCCATTGTTGTCAATCTATAATTTAAAAAAGCATAGAAAATACTATTTTCTTAATTATCAATTGTTATGCAGTGTTAATTTGCAGGTAATAAACATTTGTATCATAAAATAATTATATTAATTCATCATTGCTATAACTATCTTTTCTCTCTTTCTCAAGTGCTACCATTTACCTGTATTTGCAAATTATAGATGGACGGAAATTGATGATACAACTTTTACAAGAGCACATTAGTAATGTAAGTCTGAGATGTAATTTATCGCATTCTCTCAAAGCAACTGTAGTTTTTTTTAGCGTTTATGAAGCTACATTTTTCATTATTTTCATTTCTGGTCAAGTGTTACAAGCAGTTAGGAGAGACAGATTGATTCCTGTCCCACCCCTCCACTGGGCACAACAAAGTTTGGATTTATAATGAACATGATTTTGCCAATGGATTGTATATAGTTCAGTACCAAGAAAAAAAATAGGCAGGAATCTTTACCAAATAAAGAAAATAAAGGATGGCACGGTGGCTCAGTGGTTAGCACTGCTGCCTCACAGCACCAGGGACTTGGGTTCAATTCCAGCCTCGGGCGAAGTTTGCCCGTACTCCGTGTGTCTGTGTGGGTTTCCTCTGGGTGCTCCGGTTTTCTCCCATAATCCAAAGATGAGTAGGCTAGGGTGGATTGGCCGTGCTAAATTATCCATAGTGTTCAGGGATGTGTAGGCTAGGTGCAATAGTCAGGGAAAATGTTGAGTAATAGAGTGGGGGGGGGGCGGGGGGTCTGGGGTGGGATACTGTTCAGAGGGTCGATGTGAGCTTGTTGGGCTGAAGGACCTGTTTCCACACTGTAGGGATTCTATGAACTGGTTGATTGCAAACAAAACTTACTCAAACAAAGGTGTAAAAATTATTAACAAAAGGCTTAGAAGTAAAAGTAACAAGCACTCTCCAAATCTCTGAGTTGGGAAAATTTTCAAGAACTCTGTGAAGTGTTATTATACAAAGTACTTTGGCTAAATGACAGAGCGTCACTGGACCCAAAACATTAACTCTGCTTTCTGTCTGCAGATGCTGTCAAACGTACAACAGTTTTCCAGAAATTTCTATTTCTGTTTCTGAATTCCTTATCTGCAGTTTTTTGGTTGATAAGGATTAAGAATCCTTGTAGATATCCTTTCACCTAACACAAGGATTGAGCTGCTTAGAACATTGCTACAATTATGCCATTGAAGTTATGTTAATTCAGTGCAGAGTGAAATTAATGCTTTATGACTTTTCTGGTTTATTTATGCAGAAATATTTTTATGATCTGAAATTGGCCACTTGTGAGAACAGTAGAAGCAAATTCATTAATAATTTTGAAAAGGGAACTGTATACGTGAAAGGGGAATTTGTAGGGTAATAGGGAAAAGCAAAAACCGAAATTAATTATAAAGTGGTTAAGAAGGTGTTTCGCATGTTTGCCTTCAATGCCCAGAACATGGCGTACAGGATTGTGACAACATGTTGAGCTTGTACAGAATGTTTGTGAAGCCTCTTCTGGAATACTGTGTACAGTTCTGATCGTCCAGTTGTAGGAAGGATATTATTAAATTGGAGAGGGTTGAAAAGATGTACCAGGATGTTGCCAGGATTGGAGGGTTTGAGTTATGAGGATAGATTGGGACTCTTTTCCTCTGGAGCAGAAGGAGGTTGATGGGTGACCTTACAGAAGTTGATAAAATCAAAAGGGGCATGGAAAAGGTGAAGAGCAAAGGTCTATTCCCGAGGGTGGGTGAGTTCAAAACCAGGGAACATATTTTTAAAGTGAGAGGAGAAGGATTTAAAAGGAACCTAAGGGGCAACTTTTTCACACAGAAGATGAACTGCCAGAGGAAGCGGCAGATGCAGGTACAGTTACAACATTTAAAAGACATTTGGGCAGGTACATGGATAGGAAAGGTTTAGAGGGATATGGGCCAAATGCAGGCAAGTGGGACGAGTTTAGTTTGGGAAACTTTGTCGGAATGGATGGGTTGCACTGAAAGGTGTTTCTGTGCTGTATCACTCTAAGGCACTTGCAAAAAGTCAGCAAAACACAAATGGCAAGACTTAATTATATAATTAAAGTTAACACCTTGCAATGATATTAAACTCCCAATCTTAGCAACACAGTCATGCAGAAATGCCTAATGTGGTTAAGTGGATGATATACAGTGATTAGATGTTCTTGCACATTAATTATTTGTTATTATTTTGTTCCTTGCATGCTTTCTGAGCACAATCAAATATGATAAATTCAAGCAAATCAAAACTGGAGAAAAGAACATGAGAAATATTTTCAAGTTGCTGGAATTGCTGTTCATCATCATCCTGTATCAACCACAGCAGTTGTTATGGCTCAGTCAAAACCCAGAAATGCACTGGGTTTGGCAGCATCTGTGAAATAAAAGGTTAATGTTTCGAGTTCTGTGACCGTTCTTCAGAATTCATTGTCATGGCTAGTTGATTTCCCAAGGCTAACAGTATATGTTGGTGAAATGTATTAGAAGGACATGGAATAAGTAGAACTGTAGCCAATAAGTTTGCAGGTGCCTGATGAACTAATTCATGTAGTGACTCAATATGATGCTGAAACATGAAAATTGGTTGATTAACCTTACAGAGGTATTTTCACTGTTAGGAAGGAAAAGACAAAGCATATTTACTGCAAAAGCTCAATAGCATGAAAGGAAAGATGGTATCTTCTAAAGAGAAGCTTATTACAACAAAAATCAGTGATGAGGTGAGTAATACACATTCTATTAATGTTACAAATGTGCCCAGTTTGATCAACAAAACAAACACTGGAATTGTTTCAGCGTAAGTGTAATGTAAATCATTTGATGATATTTAATGACAAAAGACAGCAGTTCACATCAAACAGAAGTTATAAGACTAGAAAATGCTGTCTTGAGATTTTTCACCACTGATAATTATGTAATAAAAGCCAGTAATGTTTTCAATGCACTTTAAAGCTTGCTTATTATCATTAATATTACTACATTAAATATAATAATAATTCCCTGTCATTTACAAAATAGTTAGAAGCATCCTAAATAAGGTGGGTGAGCTTGCAGCGTGGGTTGGTACCTGGGACTTCGATGTTGTGGCCATTTCGGAGACATGGATAGAGCAGGGACAGGAATGGATGTTGCAGGTCCCAGGGTTTAGAACTTTCAGTAAGAACAGGGAAGACAGCAAAAGAGGGGGACATGTGGCTTTGTTAGTCAAGGACAGTATAATGGTAGCTGAAGGAACTTTTGACGAGGATTCATCAACTGAGGTGGTATGGGCTGAGGTTAGAAACAGGAGAGGAGAGATCACACTGCTGGGAGCTTTTTATAGGCCTCCACAAAGTTCCACGGATGTGGAGGAGAGGATCGGCAAAACAATTCTGGGGAGGAATGAAAGGAACAGGGTGGTCATTATGGGGGTCTTTAACTTCCCCAACATTGATTGGAAATGTTATAACTCTAGTATGTCGGATGGATCAATGTCCAACGTGTGCAGGAGGGTTTCCTGACACAGAATGTGAAAAAGCTGACAAGAGGGGAGGCCACACTGGATCTGGTACTTGAAAATGAACCAGGCCAGGTGTTTGATTTAGTGGTAGGTGAGCACTTTGGAGAAAGTGACCATAATTCAGTTACATTTAGTTTAGTGACTGAAAGGGATAGGTACGTGTCACAGGGCAAGAGTTGATGATGGGACAAAGGCAATTATAATGTGATTAGGCAAGACTTAGGATGCATAGAATGGGGTAGCAAAATGCAGGGGATGGGGACAATCGAAATGTGAAGTTGTTTAAGGAACAGATATTGCGTGTCCTTGATAGGTATGTCCCTGTCAGGCAGGGAGGGAACGATAAGGTAAGGGAACCGTGGTTTACTACAGAAATTGCATCTCTTGTTAAGCAGAAGGAGGAGGCTTAAGTGACAATGAGATGAGATGGTTCAGATGAGGCGCAGAGAGTTACAGATTAGCTAAGAAGGATTTAAAGAGAGATTTAAGAAGAGCAAAGAGAGGACATGAGCAGTCTTTAGCATGTAGGATAAAGGAGAACCCTAAAGCTTTCTATAGGTATGTGAGGAATAAAAGGAGACCAGGGTAGGAATAGGGCCAGTCAAAGACAGAAGTGGGAAGTTGTGTGTGGACCCAGTGGATACTGGAGAGGTGCTAAACAAATATTTCTCATTGGTTTTCACTCAGGAAAAGGAGAATATTATAGAGAAGAAAAAGATACGAGATATTAGACTTAGCGAGTTTTGAGAAGTTTTGTAGCTCAGGTTGAGGTTTTGGATGTTGGTTTGCTCGCTGAGCTGAAAGGTTCATTTCCAGACGTTTCGTTACCTTACTTGGTAACATCTTCAGTGGACCTCATGTGAAGCAATGCTGAAAATTCCTGCTTTCTATTTATATGTTTGGGTTTCTTTGCTCTCAGTTCTTACATCCAGATCGTTAATGTATAACATAAATCTTGGTGGTCCCAACACTGACCCCTGCTGAACTCTACTTGTCACCAGTTGCCATCCTGGAAAAGGCCCCTTTATTCCCACACTCTGCCTTCTGTCAGTCAGCCAATCCTCTATCATGCCAATACCTTGGATACCTTTCCTTAAGGATAAAAATCACACAACACCAGATTATAGTCCTTTAGGTTTAATTGGAAGCACTAGCTTTCGGAGTGACGCTCCTTCATCAGACTACCACCTGATGAAGGAGCGATGCTCCGAAAGCTAGTGCTTCCAATGAAACCTGTAGGACTATAACCTGGTGTTGTGTGATTTTTAACTTTGTACACCCCAGTCCAACACCGGCATCTCCAAATCATTCCCTTAAGGAATCAGTTCACTCTCTTGCCAACTCTCCAGGTGATTGATGAGACCCCTGCCTCATCAACAAGATTTCATCATCTTGTCAGATTACTGCCTGCAGCCTGAGCATTTTGTTAAATTGGTGTTGTCTCTTTTCTGTTGTGCTGACGTCTGAGCTTTGTAATGGTTCTTTGATGCAGGAATTAATGTCATGAGGGTTAGTTGCATGTGAGTCAGCCAATGAGAGGTCTAGTTATTAAGTTGTACTTGGTTGAAATTAATTCCAGTTGATAAAATCTACTGCTCCCTTCAACTAATGGACTGAAAGTAACAGCAGACTCATTTGGCGGTGTGCAGGAGATTCAGTTTTTTAAAATTTGTACCATACATTCTGCATCTTGTTGAGATGCATAGCAGTGAATTCCTTTCTAACTTCATGATTTCTCTCAGAATCATTTAAATTACTTAAATATATTGGATGTTCATTTTACAAGATTAGAACCAATTGACATTTTGAAGTTTGAAACGTGGATATCTTCTCATCTCCATATCACCATCAAACATAATTACAACCTTCAGCACATGTTTATGCTCAAGTCGCATCAAGGTAATCAGTAACTGCAATAAAAAAACTTGCATGATAATTTTCAAACTTTGTTATTACTAAGAACTTTGCTAGCTACAAACAATTATGGGATATCTTTCAAATGGACTCAGGGAAGGCAAAATAGATTTTCAAACTTGAACTTGTCACTGGTGTAATGGAAATATTGAAGGCATATGCCAAACATTCTCTGCATCAGAGTGGATACGATGATGGCCTTGTTATCATTCTGTCCAATGAACTATGGAGAATTGGATATCGTCAAGCTGCTGACTGTAAAAGTAGATTTTGCAGGTGAATTACTGGCAATGATCCTCAAACGGACCCCACCACCAGGGATATATTTCCCTCCCCTCCCCTATTAGCGTTCCAAAAAGACCACTCCCTCCGTGACTCCCTCGTCAGGTCCACACCCCCCATCCACCCAACCTCCACTCCCGGCACCTTCTCCTGCAACCGCAAGAAATGCAAAACTTGCGCCCACACCTCCCCCCTTACTTCCCTCCAAGGCCCCAAGGATTCCTTCCATATCCGCCACAAATTCACCTGCACCTCCACACACATCATTTACTGCATCCGCTGCACCCGATGTGGCCTCCTCTATATTGGGGAGACAGGCCGCCTACTTGCGGAACGTTTCAGAGAACACCTCTGGGACACCCGGACCAACCAACCCAACCACCCATAGCCCAACACTTTAACTCCCCCTCCCACTCCACCAAGGACAAGCAGGTCCTTGGACTCCTCCATCGCCAGAACATATTAACATGACGGTTGGAGGAAGAGCGCCTCATCTTCCGCCGAGGAACCCTCCAACCACAAGGGATGAACTCAGATTTCTCCAGTTTCATTTCCCCTCCCCGCACCTCGTCTCAGTCAAATCCCTCGAACTCAGCACCGCCATCCTAACCTGCAATCTTCTTCCTGACCTCTCCACCTCCACCCCACTCTGACCTATCACCCTCACCTTGACCTCTTTCCACCTATCACATTTCC
>NC_057730.1:58070937-58096009 GCF_004010195.1 Chiloscyllium plagiosum | reverse complement strand
CCCCATCTTTTTGTTTTTCTTCCCAAAGTGAATCACCTCGCACTTAGCTACATTGTATTCCATCTGCCACCTTTCTGCCCAGCTCTGCAGCTTCTCTATATCCTGCTGTAACCTGCCACATGCTTCCTCACTGTCAACAACTCCTCCGACTTTTGTGTCATCCGCAAACTTGCTCACCCAACCTTCTAACCCCTCTTCCAGGTCATTTATAAAAATGACAAACAGCAATGGTCCCAAGACAGATCCTTGCGGAACACCGCTAGTGACGGCACTCCATGAAGAGACTTTGCCATCAACTACTACCCTCTGTTTTCTTCCATCCAGCCAATTCCTAATCCAAGCCTCCAACTCACCCTCAATGCCATATCTCCGTATTTTCTGCAGTAGCCTACCATGGGGAACCTTATCAAATGCCTTACTAAAATCCATATATACCACATCTACCGCTTTCCCCTCATTAACCTCCTTCGATTCTCCTGTTCCTTGGATGCTGCCTGACCTGCTGCGCTTTTCCAGCAACACATTTTCAGCTATGATCCTCAGACAAGTATTTATCAGGAAAGGGAGAAGAGGGTCAATTACAGAAGTATAGTCAAAAGAGGCATGAGTTAAGAGCTGTGAGTTGATGGTAACAATTAGCTGAAGAGACAATGGCGACATGGTGGCTCAGTGGTTAGCACTGCTGCCTCACAGCGCCAGGGACCTGGACTCGATTCCAAAGTCAGGCAACTGTTTGTGTGGAGTTTGCACATTCTCCCCGTATCTGCGTTGGTTTCCTCCCATGGTCCAAAGATGTGTGGGTTAGGTGAATTGTCCACAGTGTTCAGGGATGTGTGGGTCAGATGCATTATTCAGGGGTAAATGTAGGAGAATAGGTCTGGGTAGATTACTCTTTGAAGGGTCAGCATGGACCTGTTGGGCCAAATGGCCTGTCTCCATGCTGTAGGGATTCTATATGGCAGCAGAAATCAACAGGTTAGTGGCAGAAATAATAGAAAACAGGTGCTGAGGGGGAGGTTGAGGTGTTCGGATCGAGAGAGGTGAGGTGAGCTGTTATGCCCAGCAATGGCCTGTCATTTTACTATGAGACTCTGATATCTCCTGCTCCTCCTGGCTCCACAAACAGTTCAGAATTTTGAGAGACTGATTGATGGCAATTGTCCTTTCATGGACCACCTGCCTCACCTGAATGCAGCTAGTTTCGGGAGACTGGCACTGGGGCCATCCCACAGACTGACCGTAAACATGCACTGGGTCTCCTTTTAGCACACACAGAGTGTCTGGTGCTCGATTCAGATGCAAGCCTGAGACAATTGCTTTTCAATAACAGTGTAGCAGACAGCACACTGCTATAGAGTTGTTGGAGGGAATCCTGAGGGACAGGATGTACATGTATTGGAAAGGCAAGGACTGATTAGGGATAGTCAACATGGCTTTGTGTGTGGGAAATCATGTCTCACACACTTGATTGAGTTTTTTGAAGAAGTAACAAAAAGGATTGATGAGGGCAGAGCAGTAGATGTGACCTATATGGACTTCAGGAAGGCGTTCAACAAGGTTCCCCATGGGAGACTGATTAGCAAGGTTAGATCTCACAGAACTGGAAATGTGTTGCTGGAAAAGCACAGCAGGTCAGGCAGCATCCAGGGAACAGGAGAATCGACATTTCGGGCATAAGCCCTTCTTCAGGAATCCTGAAGGATTCCTGAAGAAGGGCTTATGCCCGAAATGTCGATTCTCCTGTTCCCTGGATGCTGCCTGACCTGCTGTGCTTTTCCAGCAACACATTTCCAGTTCTGTGAGATCTAACCTTGCTAATCAGTCTCCCATGGGGAACCTTGTTGAACGCCTTCCTGAAGTCCATATAGGTCACATCTACTGCTCTGCCCTCATCAATCCTTTTTGTTACTTCTTCAAAAAACTCAATCAAGTGTGTGAGACATGATTTCCCACACACAAAGCCATGTTGACTATCCCTAATCAGTCCTTGCCTTTCCAATACATGTACATCCTGTCCCTCAGGATTCCCTCCAACAACTCTATAGCAGTGTGCTGTCTGCTACACTGTTATTGAAAAGCAATTGTCTCAGGCTTGCATCTGAATCGAGCACCAGACACTCTGTGTGTGCTAAAAGGAGACCCAGTGCATGTTTACGGTCAGTCTGTGGGATGGCCCCAGTGCCAGTCTCCCGAAAGTCATGTTGCAGCTGTACAGGACATTGGTTAGGCCACTTTTGGAATATTGTGTGCAGTTATGGTTTCCTTCTTATCGGAAAGACGTTGTGAAACTTGAAAGGGTTCAGAAAAGATTGACAAGGATGTTGCAGAGTTGGAGGATTTGAGCTACAGGGAGAGGCTGAACAGGCTGGGGCTGTTTTCCCTGGAGCGTCGGAGGCTGAGGGGTGACCTTATAGAGATTTACAAAATTATTAGGGGCATGGATAGGATAAATAGACAAAGTCTTTTCCCTGGGGTCGGCGAATCCAGAACTAGAGGACATAGGTTTAGGGTGAGAGGGGAAAGATATAAAAGAGACCTAAGGGGCAACTTTTTCACACAGAGGGTGGTACGTGTATGGAATGAGCTGCCAGAGGATGTGGTGGAGGCTGGTACAATTGCAACATTTAAGAGGCATTTCAATGGATATATGAATAGGAAGTGTTTGGAGGGATACGGGCCGGGTGCTGGTAGGTGGGACTAGATTGGGTTGGGATATCTGGTTGGCATGGACGGGTTGGACGAAGGGTCTGTTTCCATGCTGTACTCTATGACTCTATATAATACCGTGTGCACTTTCTGGTCACAATATTAGAAGTCTAACTTCCCCTCAGATCCTAAAAATTGGTTAGGAGCGAATTACTGCAGTTAGATGTATAAGTCCTGCTAGAATCTGTACTAAAAACAACAAATACTGCAAGTCAGCTAGTATCCATGGAGAGAGAGCAAGCCAACATTTCGAGTCCACATGATTCTGCATCAGAGCTGAAGTGAGGTGTGGAGGGAACAGCATTAATATGCTAATTGGGGTGGGGATGTGGTGGGTAGTGGGTGTAGGGTGCTGATTTTGGAGAAAAGATGTTGATAGCTCACATTAAGTGATAAGAATGTGAGAACAGTAGAACAAGGGTGTGTCTCCCACTGAGATTGGGTGAGGGGATAGAGGACATGACAACAAGTTAAAGAAAGGGAAGAAATGGGAATTGGTTCACAATTTAAGGGTGCTGATATTAAATCCAGAAGACTTAATCCCAACCAATACTGGAGGAACAATGCTGAGCAATTTAGCGATGCTAAATTGCCCATAGTGTTAGGTCCATTAGTGGATGTATATTTGCTCGCTGAGCTGAAAGGTTCATTTCCAGACGTTTCGCTCCCTTACTAGGTAACATCTTCAGTGGACCTCATGCGAAACAATGCTGAAAATTCCTACTTTCTATTTATGTGTTTGGGTTTCTTTGGGTTGGTGATGTCATTTCCCCTGGTCCGACTTTGTGGACTTTGGGACAGGCAACACATTTTCAACAATAAAAAGTGGCCGAGCAGAGGCTGATAGCCAAGTTCGGTCCCCATGGGAATGGCCTCAACTGGGACCTTGGGTTCATGCCACACTGTGGGTGACCCCATTGCACTATACAAACATATGCACAGACAGACAGACACACATGTACACACACACACTCAAACCTTCTCTTATACACACACATACACTCCCACACACACCCTCTCACACACTTAAATCCCTTTACACTCACACTCATACACATACACACACCCTCTCACAGACACTCATAACCCATCCCCTCCCAACACACCCACATGCACACATACACACATAAGTTTGTGGGGTGAATTTGTACTCGCAGAATTATATTTTATTTTGCTCAAAACCTGCATGAATCCAAGCAAGATTCTGTAGAGTCAGTCTGACCATTGTGGCACAGACAGCCTCACACAGGGAGTTAACACCTTATCTGGGCCGACATCACACTAATTGTTAAAGTGCACTTGAGAATGTAACGTCTAAAAAATGTTTTATGATTTACATATGAAAGAACTGAAACCAGCAAGGCCATTCTAAAAGATGAGAGACTTAACAAACAATCCGGTCTTTTTCAATATATAATTTCAGTTACATCACACTATAAACTTTTGATATAAATTCTGTGTTTTATAATCTTATTCTTTCACAATCACCTGATGAAGAGAGCTGTGGATTTGAACCCTAAGATTCCTCTGTATGTTAATGCTGTCCAGGACCTTACTATTAACTGTATACTTTCCCTCAAAATTTGATCACCCAAAGTGCAGCACCTCACCCTTGCCTCGATTAACCTCCAGCTGCCATTTCTCTGCACATTTCTGCAACTGAACTATGTTTCCCGTATCCTTTGATAACCTTCTACACGACACACAACTCCATCGTTATATGTGTGATCTGCAAACTTATTAACCCACCCTTCTACGTTTTCATCAAAGTCATTTATATGTATCACAAACAGCAAAGTTCGCTATCCTGTGGAACATCACTAGTCACGGACCACCAGCCATTACTGTTGGCCTTCCATGGGCAGACTAAGTCCCCATGGATGCCATGCATCTCAATCTTCTGGATGAGTCTACCATGAGGGACCTTGTCAAAAACATAGAGCATAGAACATTCCAGCGCAGTACAGGCCCTTTGGCCTTCAATGTTGTGCCAACCTGAAACCAATCTGAAACCCATCTAACCTACACTATTCCATTATCATCCGTATATTTATCCAATGACCATTTAAATGCCCTTAAACTTGGTGAGTCTACTACTGTTGCAGGCAGGGCGTTCCACACCCCTACTACTCTCTGAGTAAAGAAACTACCTCTGACATTTGCCCTATATCTGTCAGCCCTCAATTTAAAGCTATGTCCCTTAGTGCTAGCCATCACCATCTGAGGAAAAAGGCTCTCACTGTCTACCCTATCTAACCCTCTGATTATCTTTTATGTCCCTATTATGTCACCTCTTAACAATCTTCTCTCTAATGAAAACAGCCTCCAGTCCCTCAGCTTTTCCTCATACCAGGCAACATCCTAGTAAATCACCTATGAAGCCTTTCCAATGCGCCCACATTCTTCCTATAATGCAGTGACCAGAACTGTATTCAATACTCCAAGTGCGGCTGCACCAGGGTTTTGAACAGCTGCACCATGACTTTGTGGCTCCAAAACTCAATCTCAACACCAATGAAAGCTAATACACTGTATTAATCATTCTTGAAGAAGGGCTCATGCCTGAAACGTTGATTCTCCTGCTCCTTGGATGCTGCCTGACCTGCTGCATTTTTCTACCAACACATTTTCAGCTCTGATCTCCAGCATCTGCAGTCCTCACTTTCTCCTAACACACCGTAGGCCTTCTTAACAATCCTTTCAACGTGGGTGGCAACTTTCAGGGATCCATGTATATGGACACCAAGATCTCTCTGCTCATCTACACTACCAAGAATCTAACCATTAGCCTAGCACTCTATTCCTGTTGCTCCTTCCAGTGAATCACCTCACACGTTTCCACATTAAACTCCATTTGCCACCTCTTAGCCCAGCTCTGCAGCTTATCTATGTCCCTCTGTAACCTGCAACATCCTTTCGCACTGTCCACAACTCCACTTGCTAAAAGGGGTCATGAAATAGCTGTAGCGAGCAGAATTAAGGAGAATCCCAAAGCCTTTTATTCTTACATAAGAAACAGGCGGGTATCTAGAGAAAGGATTGGTCCACTAAAGGATATGAAGGAAGGCTGTGTGTTGAACCTGAGATAATGGGTGAGATTCTGAATGATTACTTTGCATCAGTGTTCACTGCTGAGAGGGACATGATGAATGTTGAGATTAGAGATAGACGTTTGATTACTCTGGAACACATTAACATAAGTAGGGAAGATCTGTTGGGTAGGCTAGCAGTTGTTAAGTTGGACAAATCCCCAGGACTGGATGGGATCTATCCCAGGTTGCTGAGAGATGCAAGAGAGGAAACAGCTGGGACCCTGACAGATATCTCTGTAGCATTCTTAAACACAGGTGAGGTGCCGGAGGACTGGAGGGTTGCTCATGTTGTCCCTCTGCACAAGAAGGCAAGTAGGGATATTCCAGGTAACTGCAGTCCAGTGAGCCTGACTTCAGTGGTGGGAAAGTGGCTGGAGAAGATACTGAGGGATAAAATACTGAGATAACTTACTAAAATAAGATACTGAGGGACTTATCAGTGATAGGAGAAAGTGAGGTCTGCAGATGCTGGAGATCAAAGTTGAAACTTTATTGCTGGAACAGCACAGCAGGTCAGGCAGCATCCAGGGAACAGGAGATTTGACGTTTCGGGCACAGGCCCTTCCTCAGGAATGAGCAGAGAGTGTTCAGCAGGAGAAGATAAAAGGTAGGGAGGAGGGACTTGGAGGAGGGGCGTTGGAAATGTGATAGGTGGAAAGAGGTCAAGGTGAGGGTGATAGGTCGGAGTAGGAGGGAGGCGGAGAGGTCAAGAAGAAGACTGCAGGACAGGAAGGCGGTGCCGGGCGGGAGGGACTCGGCTGAGACAAGGGGGGGGGAGGGGGGATGAAGAAACTGGTGAAGTCCAAGTTCATCCCCGGCGGTTGGAGGGTTCCCAGAAGGAACGAGAGGCGGAGAAAACTTTGAGCAAGAGCCTGCTTGCTTGCTTTCTGTAACTGAACCTAGAACATAGCATTAGAGCTGGCAGCATCTGTGAAGAGAAACGTTTTGGGTCGACTGAGCCTCAGAACCCACAGATGCTACCATACCAGCAGAGTCTCTCCAACAATTTCTGTTTTTGTTTCTGATTTACAGCAGCCGCAGTTCTTTTGGCTTTTAACATATCATTAGGACTTGACAGAAATGTGGATGTAACAGCCCACAAGCTGCATCTTCTAACAGCCACACTGTAGGTATTTAGAACAATGAAAGGATCTTACACACATTACTGAAGCTAAGCTCCCAGCATCATAAGCCTTCACAAGCCATCAGCATTGAATAGTTCTTTGCGGAGATTAAACAAATGACTTATTTGTCTGACAGATGTTGTGCTTTGAAAAATATTTGCATGCTTCAGCAAAGCACTCAGATTTTATTGGCCAACCAGTCACCCAGCTTTTCTGCTCCTTCCCTCTTTGTCAGCTGGAACTCAGTCAGTCACATTTGCTTGTAAAGTCAGGCTCATTTGGGAATTAAAACACAACAGCGAATGCTGGAGATTGGAAACAAAACAGAAATTTCTGCAGAGACTCTGCTGATATGGTAGCATCTGTGAGAAGAAAGGACAGGAGTGGGAATTTGTGCTTGGAGTCCGAGGAGATAGGAGAGGTGCTAAATGAATATTTTTCATTAGTATTTACACTGGAAAGAGACAATGTTGTTGAGGAGAACACTGAGGTACAGGCTATTAGATGAGATGGGACTGAGGTTCGTAAGGAGGAGGTGTTAGCAATTCTGGAAAGTGTGAAAATAGATAAGTCCCCTGGGCCGGATGTGATTTATCCTCAGATTCTCTGGGAAGCCAGGAAGGAGATTGCAGAACATTTGGCTTTGATCTTTATGTCGTCATTGTCGACAGAAATTGTGCCAGAAGACTGGAAGATAGCAAATGTTGTCCCCTTGTTCAAGAAGGGGAGTAGAGACAACTTTGGTAATTATAGAGCAGTGAGCCTTACTTCAGTTGTGGGTAAAGTGCTGGAAAGAATTATAAGATATAGGATTTATTATTAACTAGAAAGGAACAATTTGATTAGGGATAGTCAACACAGTTTTGTGAAGGGCAGGTCGTGCCTCGCAAAGCTTATTGAGATGGTTGAGAAGATGAATGAGGGTATAGTGGTTGATGTGGTGTACATGGATTTCAGTAAAGCGTTTGATAAGGTTCCCCATGGTAAGCTGTTGCAGTAAATATGGAGGTATGGGATTGAGGGTGATTTAGTGGTATGAATCAGAAATTGGTTAGCTGAAAGAAGACAGAGAGTGGTGGTGGCAAATGTTCATCCTGGTGTTCAGTTATTAGTGGTATACCATAAGGATCTGTTTAGGGGCCACTGCTGTTTGTCATTTTTATACATGACCTGGATGATGGCGTAGAAGGATGGGTTAGTAAATTTACAAATGACTCTAAGGTCGGTCGAGCTGTGGACAGTGCTGAAGGATATTGCTGCTTACAGAGGGACATAGATAAGCTGCAGAGTTGGGCTGAAAGGTGGCAAATGGAGTTTAATGCAGAAAAGTGTGAGGTGATTCATTTTGGAAGAAGTAACAGTAATACAGAGTACTGGGGTAATGGTAAGGTTCTTGCAGTGTGGATGAGCAGAAAGATCTCCGTGTCCATGTACATAGATCCCTGAAAGTTGCCACCCAGGTTAATAGGATTGTTAAGAAGGCATATGAACCATGGGGTTATGTTGCAGCTGTAGGAAACTATGGTGTGGCCGCACTTGGAGTATTGCGTACAGTTCTGGTTACCACATTATAGGAAGGATGTGTAAGTTTTGGAAAAGATGCAGAGGAGATTTATGAGGATATTGTCTGGTATGGAAGGAAGGTCTTCTGAGGAAAGACTGAGTGACCTGAGGCTGTTTTCGTTAGAAGGAAGAGGTTGAGAGGTGACTTAATAGAGATGTGAAAGATGATCAGAGGATTAGATAGTGTTAGCAGAGAGAGACGTTTTCCTCGGATAGTGATGGCTAGCATGAGAGGACATAGCTTTAAATTGAGCGGTGATAGATATAGGACAGATGTCAGAGGGGTAGTTTCTTTACTCAGAGAGTAGTAATGGCGTGAAACTCCCTGCCTGCAACTGTAGTAGACTCACCGACTTTAATGTCTTTTTAAATGGCCATTGGATAAACATATGGATGATAATGCAACAATGCAGGTTAGTTCAGCTTCAGGCTGGTTTCACAGGTCAGCACAACATTGAGGGTCAGAGAGCCTGGACTGTGCTGTAATGTTCTGTGTTCTTTGAAAGCAAGATAATATTTCGAGTCTGGCGATTCTTCATCAGAACTGTTAACAGCTCAGGAAAGGTGGTAATATATTGAAGTGACGTTTGTGGGAAGGGGTTGGTCTTGCACAAGGTGACTTACTTGCCGATTTACTTCCTCCAACCTCAGTATCCAAGGCCTCAGGCACACCTTCCAGGTGAAGCAGCAGCTTACCTGCACTTCTCTCAACTCATTTATTTCATTCACTGCTCAGAATGTGGTCTCCTGTATATCGGGGGAGATGAAACACAGATTTGATGACCGCTTTGCTGAACACCTACACTCTGTCTGTAAAACATGACCCAGAGTTTCCCACTGCCTCCACTTCAACACACCACTGTGTTCCTACACCAACATTTCTGTCCCAGATCTGTTGCAGTGTTCCTTAACGCAAGTTCAAAGAACAACACTTCATTTTCCACTTGGGGCTGCTGAACACTCTCTGCTCATTCCTGAAGAAGGGCCTGTGCCCGAAACGTCGAATCTCCTGTTCCCTGGATGCTGCCTGACCTGCTGTGCTGTTCCAGCAATAAAGTTTCAACTTATCAGTGATAGGCAACATGGTTTTGTGCGGGGTAGATCATGCCGTACCAACTTAATAGAGTTCTTTGAGGAAGTGACCAAGTTGATAGATGAAGGAAGGGCTATAGATGTCATATATAAAGGGACTTTAGTAAGGCGTTTGATAACATTCCCCATGGTAAACCAATGAAGAGAGTGAAGTCACATGGTGTGCAGGGTGTTCTAGCTAGGTGAATAAAGAACTGGTTGAGCAACAGGAGACAGAGAGTAGTAATTGAAGAGGGTTTCTCGAAATGGAGAAAGGTGACCAGTGGTGTTCCACAGGGGTCAGTGTTGGGGCCACTGTTGTTTGTGATTTACATAAATGATCTAGAAGAGGGCACTGTTGGTATGATC
Organism: Chiloscyllium plagiosum; assembly: GCF_004010195.1. Taxonomy (NCBI): domain Eukaryota; kingdom Metazoa; phylum Chordata; class Chondrichthyes; order Orectolobiformes; family Hemiscylliidae; genus Chiloscyllium; species Chiloscyllium plagiosum. The sequence goes on along the minus strand of NC_057730.1, from coordinate 58,086,084 downwards.
AGCAAGTTTGCAGATGACACGAAGATTGGTGGAGTAGCAGAAAGCATAAGGGACTGTCAGAGAATACAGGAGAATATAGATAGACTGGAGAGTTGGGCAGAGAAGTGGCAGATGGAGTTCAATCCAGACAAATGTGAGGCGATGCGTTTTGGGAAGACTAATTCCAGAGCGAATTATACAGTAAACAGAAGAGTCTTGGGAAAAGTTGATGAGCAGAGAGATCTGGGAGTGCAGGTCCATTGTACCCTGAAGGTGGCTGCACAGGTGGATAGAGTGGTCAAGAAAGCCTATAGTATACTTGCCTTCATTGGACGGGGTATTGAGTATAAGAGCTGGCAGGTCATGTTAAAATTGTACAAGACATTGGTTTGGCCGCATTTAGAATACCGTGTACAGTTCTGGTCGCCACATTACCAAAAGGATGTGGATGCTTTGGAGAGGGTGCAGAGAAGGTTTACGAGGATGTTCCCTGGTATGGAAGGTGCTGGCTATGAAGAGAGGTTGAGTAGGTTAAGTTTGTTTTCATTAGAAGAAAGGAGATTGAGGGGAGACTTGATTGAGTTTATAAAATCATGAAGGGTACATACAGGATGGATAGAGATAAACTTTTTACCAGGGTGAAGAATTCAATAACAAGAGGTCACGTTTTCAAGGTGAGAGGTGAAAAGTTTAAGGGGGATACACGCGGCAAGTACTTTACACAGAGGGTGGTAGGTGCCTGGAATGCGTTGCCAGCAGAGGTGGTAGAGGTAGGCACAGTAGATGCATCTGGACAGATGCATAAGTAGATGGGGAGTAGAGGGATACAGATGCTTAGGAATTGGGTGACAGGCTTAGACAGTGGATTTGGATCAGCTCAGGCTTGGAGGGCTGAAGGGCCTGTTCCTGGGTTGTAAATTTTCTTTATTCTTCATTCTTTGTTCTTAGTGTCAACCGCAAATTTACTATCCATCCTTCTACGCCCTTATCTAGGTCATTTATAAAAATGACAAACAACAGTGTTCCCAAAACAGATCTTTGCAGTACACCACTAGTAACTGAACTCCAGGATGAACATTTCCCATCAACCACCACCCTCTGTCTTCTTTCAGCTAGCCAATTTCTGATCCAAACCACTAAATAACCCTCAATCCCATGCCTCTGTATTTTCTGTAATAGCTTACTGTGGGGAATCTTATCAACACCTTACTGAAATCCATAAACACCACATCAACAGTTTTCCCCTCATCCACCTGTTTGGTCACCTTCTCAAAGAACTCAGTAAGGTTTGTGAGGCATGACCTACCCTTCACAAAACTGTGTTGACTATCCCTAATCAAATTATTCCTTTCTAGATGATTATAAATCCTATATCTTATAATACTTTACCAATAATTTACCTGCAAATGAAGTGAGGCTTACCAGAGACAACTCCCTTTCTTGAACAAGGGGACAATATTTGCTATCCTCCAGTCTTCTGGCACTATTCCTGTCAACATAAAGATCAAAGCCAAAGGCTCTGCAATCTCCTGCCTGGCTTTCCAGAGAATCCGAGGATAAATCCCATCTGGTCCAGGGGACTTATCTATTTTCACACTTTCCAGAATTGCTAATACCTCCTCCTTGTGAACCTCAATCCCATCTCGTCTAGTAGCCTGTATCTCAGTATTCTCCTTGACAACATTGTCTTTTTCCTGTGTGAGTACTGATGAAAAATATTCATTTAGCACCTCTCCTAACTGCTCAGACTCCATGCACAACTTTCCACTATTGTCCTTGACTGGCTCTAATCTTACTCTAGTCATTCTTTTATTCCTGAAATAGAAAGCTTTATGATTTTCCTTGATCCTATCCGCCAATGACTTCTCATGTCCCCTCCTGGCTCTTCTTAGCTCTCTCTTTAGGTCCTTCCTGGCTACCTTGTAACTCTCAAGTGCCCAAACTGCACCTTCACACATCATCTTTACACAAGCCTCCTCTTCCTCTTAACAAGAGATTCAACTTTGTTAGTAAACCACAACTCCCTCACACGACCACTTCCTCCCTGCTTGACAGGTATATACTTATCAAGGATACCCAGTAGCTGTAAAGCTTTACTAAAATCCAGTTAGACTACATCCACTACTCTACCATCATTGATCACCTTTGTCACCTTCTCAAAACATTTAATCAAGTTACTAAGATCTGACCTGCCCCACTCAAAGCCACGAACAAAATTAGAAATTGCTGGAAAAGCCCAGCAGGTCTGGCAACATCTGTGGAGAGAAATTAGGATGTGGAGTTGCTGGTGTTGAACTGGGGTGGATATGATCAGAAGTCACGTGACACCAGGAGTTGCTGGTGTTGAACTGGGGTGGATATGATCAGAAGTCACGTGACACCAGGTTATTGCCCAACAGGTTTATTTGAAATCACAAGTTTTCAAAGCGCTGCCATTTGTCAGGTGCAGTGAGGAGAAGTGTGAGAAGAGGTGGCCTCCGCAGGTGATCAAGTGTGACAGACAGTGTGAGTAAAGTATCAATAGCTGAATAGCAAGTGAAGGGATGACATATAATGCAATAAATTGAGGCAGAAAGATAATTACAAAATATTTAAAATAAAGTGGTGCTGGAGATAAACCAAATGGCTGGAATAATATGACAGGTATAAGAGTTGCAAGTCGAGGGTCTAACCAATGTTACACGTTATCCAAAACTGTACAAGCTAATTAAGGTAGAGAGAGATCATAACAATTTATCCAAGTGATGGTGTCCAAACAGGACAGTAAGAAAGATTTTATGGATATAGAACAGTGTGGTGAGGTCACATGTAGTGCGACATGAATCCAAGTTCATGGTTAAGGTCGCCTTCATAGGTATGGAACTTGGCAATCAGTTTTCTGCTCGGCAATTCTGCGTTATTGTGTATCTCAAAGATCGCCTTGAAGGATGGTCATCCGAAGATCGGAGGCTGAATGCTCTTGGCGCTGAAGTGTTCCCCGACTGGGAAGGAACATTTCTGTCTTACGATTGTTACGCAGGGTCCATTCATCCATTGTTATAGTGTCTGCTTGGTCTCGCCAATATACCATGCTTTGGGGAATCCTTACCTGCAGCTTATGAGGTAGATAATGTGAGGCGAGTAACATGGGTATCTGCCGTGCACGGGATGGGTGGTTTCCCCACATGTAATGGTGGTATCCATGTCGGCACTCTGACACGTCTTACAGTGGTTGCCATGACAGGGTTGTGTGGTGTTTTGGTCGATATTGTCCCGAAAGCTGGGTAAACCAACCAAACAATGGTCTGTTTAAAATATTGGCAGTGTTTTGAAGGCGAGAAGTGAAGTCATAGAAATGATCTTGGTAAGATGTTCATCAGCATCGATGACATGTTGAAAGCTGTGAAGAACATGGCACAGTTTCTCCGCTCCAGGGACGTACTGGGCAACAAAGGGTATTCAATCGGTCATGTCCTGTGTCTGTCTTCTGAGGTGATTGCTGCTGTTTTTCACTGTGTCACTTTGGAACTTGGCGATCAATGAGTTGATCATTGTATCCCATTCTTATGGGTATGTCTTTCAGCGTCTGTAGGCGTCTGTTGGTTCCTCCTCGTCAGAGCAGATCCTGTGTATGTGCAGGGCTTGTCTGTAGGGGATGGCATCTTTAACAAGCTTAGACTGTAAGCTATAGAAGTGCAGCATCATGAGGTTATCCATGGGTCTCGGTAGGGTGAGATGCTAATGTTTCAGTCCTTCATGGAGATGCATCTGTCCAAGAATGAGGCTGATTCCGAAGAGTAGTCCATGTTAAGTCTGATGGTGTTTCACCAGTGCAGCCTTCGAGATACACAATAACTCAGAAATTGATAGCCAAGTTCCATAGCCATGAAGATGGCCTCAACTGTGATCTTGGGTTCATGTCGCACTACATGTGACCCCACCACACTGTTCTGTATCGGTAAAATCTTTCTTACTGTCCTGTGCGACACCATCACCTTGATAACTTGTTATAATCTTTCTCCCTTAATTAGTTTGCACAGTTTTGGATTACTTATTACTTTGGTTAGACCCTCAGCATGTGATGCATACCTATCATGTTATTCCAGTCATTTGATTTGTCTCCTGTACCACCTTATTTTAACTATTTTGTAATTATCTCTCTGCCTCATTTAATCAGATTATAGGTCACCCCTTCACTGGTTATTCAGGTATTGACACTTTACTCACACTGTCTGACCCTCTTGGCCACCTGCAGAGGCCTAATATTCCATCTGTTGACAGTCTACTCACACCATTTGTTGGATCTCTCTAATTATAAATTCTGTATCTGTGGCTTCTCACTTCACTTGACAAAGGGGCAGTGCTTATGATTTCAAATAAACCTGTTGGACTATAATCTGGTGTCATGTTACTTCTGACTGAGAGACATCAGAGTTAATGTTTCGGGTTGACTGACCCTTCTTCCACCCAAAGCTATACTGACTGTCCCTAACTAGGCCCTACTTTTCCAAATGCACATAAATCCTATCCCTAAGAATTCACTCCAATAGTTTCCCAACCACAGATGTGAGACTCCTCGGTCTATAGTTTCCCAGATTATCCTTATTTCCCTTCGTGAACAAAGGAACAACATTAGCTAACTGTCCAGTCCTCTGGGATCTCTCCAGTGGCTAGCAAGGATGCAAAGATCTTGGTCGAGACCCAAGCAATCTCCTCTCTTGCCTCTCTCAATAACCTGGAGTAGATACCATCGGGCACTGGGGACTTATTCACTTTAATGCTCCTCAAGACACCCAACAACACTTCTTTCTTGATCTCAAAATGCCCTGCTCCATGCTAATCTCACTATCCTACATATCTTTCCCCTGGGTGAATACTGACACAAATCCTCATTTAGGATCTCATACAGGTCCTCTGCCTCGAAGCACAAGTTCCCTCCTTTACCCTTCAGTGGTCCTATCCTCTCTCTAGTTATCCTTCTGTTTTTAACGTATGCATAGAATGCCTTGATATTCTCTTTAACCCCATTTGCCAAGGTCATTTCATGGGCCCTCCTTCCTCTCCTAATTCCCTAATTTACCTTAAGCCTATGTCCTCCTGGTAATTAACATTTCTACCCTGGGAAAAAGATGCTGACAATCCCTTTCATAATTTTGTAAACCTCTATCAGGTCACCCCGCAGCTTCCAATGTTTAAGTGAAAACAAACCCAGTTTGTCCAGTCCCTCCTCATAGCTAATAACCTTCAAACCAGGCAACATTCTGGTAAATGTTTTCTGTACCCTTTCCAAAGCTCACACATGCTTCTAGTAGTGTGGTGACCAGAACTGTACAGAATATTCCAGATATGGCCAAACTAATCTTCAATTCAACTTGCTGTAGCTGCCCATTGCTAAAGGTGAGAAAATGGCTGCCTGTGGGCTATGTTTTTAGCTGACACAAGATGGTTAAAGAAAATTGTAGCTGATGCTGTGTTTCATATCGCTCAAATCAAGGCCTTCACAGACAGATAATAAAGTGTCTCAGAGAATCACAATAGAGCCTTAGATGGGGATAGAATGCAGACAGTGAGAGTCCTCTGCTCTGAAAAGTGCAGCTCACAGGCAAACTGTCTGATCAGAAATTTCCTATTTTAGTATTAAATGGAAAAGGAAAGTTTGAGCCACCTTAGATGAGGCCTTTTAAATAATAATAATTACATATTAGAGTAGACACGTATATTCTTACAAGGAGAAAGTGAGGACTACAGATGCTGGAGATCAGAATCAAAAAGTATGGTGCTGGAAAAGCACAGCCAGTCAGATAGCATCAGGAATGATGAAGGGCTTTTGCCCAAAACTTCGACCCTCCTGCTCCTCGGATGCTGCCTGACTTGCTGTGCTTTTCTAGTGCCATACGTTTGACATATATTCTCACAGTAATAGTTTTAATGCATTAGGCACTGGGAAATTTAATTAGATTTCCATTGACAAGGCAAAAGTGGGTACTGCAGGTGCTGGAGATTAGAGTCAAGGTCAGAGTTGTGCTGGAAAAGCACAGCAGGTCAGGCAGCATCCGAGGAGCAGGAAAATCGACATTTGGGCAAAAGTCCTTCATCAGGAAACGTCGATTTTCCTGCTCCTTGGATGCTGCCTGACCTGATGTGCTTTTCCAGCACCACTCTAATCTTGACTCTGATCCCCAGCATCTGCAGTCCTCACTTTCAGTTTATGGTTTTTTGACCGTTTAAAGGCAAGTGAAAGGGAAGCTGCTCCCAAAATTGCCAGCTTGGTCATTGGGTTGTGGTTTAGGTGTAACTATGTATAACTGTGTCACTGTATACTTTTGGAAGGGGAGCTGGTGCATGTCTCTCTCTCTCTCTCTCTCTCTCTGCATTAAAAAAAACCTAAGCCTGAAGAAAGCAATTTATTTTCCCTCACCAGTTGCTGTAAGCCGTGGCTTTTGACCAATGACTAGGAGACTTTGCAATGTGCTAATTGCCTGTGTCTCTTGCAAAGAAGAGAAAACGTTCCTGGAGAAATGAGATTGAAAAACATTAGGGAAGTGCAAAATTAGAGGGCATAGACTCAAGGTGAGAGGGGCATCCTTTTCACAGAGAGTGTGGTTCAAGAGGCTAGTACAATTACAACATTTAAAAGTATCTGGATGGGTCATACATAGAAGGGATTTAGAGAGATGTGGGCCAAGTGCTGGCAAGTGAGACTAGATCACTGGTTGGCATGGACAAATTGGACCAAAGGGTCTGTTTCCATTCTGCATAACTCTATAACTAACTTTATAATAGAGTTGATATTACAAACACTATAACAATTGGTAAAAATTAGTATCCATGCTAATCATCTGCACAAAGAGTAGCAAGAATTATAAATGGCAGAACAGAATTTAAAAAGTCATTTGGAATAAGCAAATACCTAATGCAGCTGGTAAATATCTGGGAAGGCAGTAACAGTCAGTGTTAGAATGTGGTCAATAAGATGTATTTTATGAGGCCAAAGACAAATCCCGTACAGGGGTCTGGCAAACATCACCAGATGATGGGAGGACCTAGGGTGGACCGTGAAGTTGTCCATCATTGATTGTGTATTCACAGGATTGGATGTGACAGAGGAGATGTTGTTAAAATTACATGTAACCATTGTAATGTGACATAAATTATAAATATCCGTACTTTATTGGGAAAGGTAGAGTGTCCTAGAGACCTTTCCCGTGCTGCATTGGTAAGGCGGTCTGAATAAAAATCAATATGTGCTGCTGAACACGGGTCTTAGGTTCCCCTTTAAAATCTCCCTCCAACACAGCTGCAACATGAGTTGACAATTTTCATACTCTATGCCCCAACTGATGAAGGCAAGCATACTATTTGCCTTCCTGACCACCTTATCCACTTGTGTTGTCACTTGTATGAAATTGTGGATTTGTATGCCTAGATCGCCATGTACAGAGGAACTTCAATTATCTGAATATCGATTATCCGAAGGAGATCTCAAGGTCCTGATGGAAACATTACATCAAAGAGCTGTTTCCAACACTGATCGCACCTTTTGTTTACAGTGATTAAAAACAAACCCGGCTTACTGAAACGCTGCCGAGAACAGTCCTGAACATTGATGGGTGCCCAGGCACCGTCTCCAAATGACTGACCTCCCGCCCTCTCTCTCTCTCTCTCTCTCTCTCTCTCTCCCCCCCCAACCCTTTCCCTGGATCTCCACACAGGCGTGTACCCTGAACCCACATCACCAGATAATCTCTCCAATATTGTCCTGTACAGGGCAAAGGTGGAACTTGACAAAATGTTGCAGGAGGTGCTGGAGATGGGGGAGATATAGTGGAAAAGGCCATGGAAGATATAGAATGTAGGGAAATAGATGGTGACATCTTGAAAAATGTCCATATTACAAAGGAGGAAGTGCTGGATGTCTTGAAACGCATAAAAGTGGATAAATCCCCAGGACCTGTTCAGGTATACCCTAGAACTCTGTGAGAGCTAGGGAAGTGATTACTGGGCCTCTTACTGAGATATTTGTATCATCGATAGTCACAAGTGAGTTGCTGGAAGACTGGAGGTTGGCAAACGTGGTGCCGCTGTTTAAGAAGGGTGGTAAGGACAAGCCAGGGAACTACAGACCAGTGAGCCTGACCTCAGTGGTGGGCACGTTGTTGGAGGAAATCCTGAGTGACAGGATGTACATGTACTTGGAAAAGCAAGGACTGATTAGGGATAGTCAACATGGCTTTGTGCGTGGGAAATCATGTCTCACAAGCTTGATTGAGTTTTTTGAAGTAGCAAAGAGGATTGATCATGAGGGCAGAGCAGTAGATGTGACCAAATGGACTTCAGTAAGGCATGCTTAGCAAGGTTAGATCTCATGGAATACAGGGAGAACTAGCCATTTAGATACAGAACTCGCTCAAAGGTAGAAGACAGAGGGTGGTAGTGAAGTGCTGTTTTTCAGACTGGAGGCCTGTGACCAGTGGAGTGTCACAAGAATCGGTGCTGGGTCCACTACTTTTCATCATTTATATAAATGATTTGGATGCGAGCATAAGGGGTATAGTTAGTAAGGTTGCTGATGACACCAAAATTGGAGGTGTAGTGGACAGTGAAGAAGATTACCTTAGGTTTCAATGGGATATTGACCAGATGGGCCAATGGGCTGAGAAGTGGGGGTGGGGGTGGGGGTGCATGGGGGCTGGGGTGCATGGGGTGGGTGAGGGGGCAGGGCTCGCGCGCGGTGTGCTGCTGCTGAGTCTCCTGAAGGGGGAGCAGACCGAACAAGTGCTCGCTGTGTCAATCCCATTGAAGTGATGGGGAGTGGCTTCAGTAATGCTGCAGGTCCCTTCCACACAAGCCTGTGTCTGCTCAGAAACAAACCCTGAGGGAGAGAGAGGGAGCAAGGCAGGCAGAGCGAGGGAAAAGGAAACTTCAGAAAACTCCGAGCCACAAACGAGAGGCATTGAACCAATTAACCAAATGATCAATTATCCAAACGATCTGTGCCCGCCCATCTCATTCGGATAATCGAGGTTCCTCTGTATATTGATGCTTCTAACGGTTCTGCCATTTCCTGTATGTTTCCCTCCTGCATTAGATAATCTAATGCATCACCTTGCATTTTTCTGGATTAAATTCCATCTGCCATTTCTCTCACAATTCTACAGCCTACCTATATCTGCTGTATCTCTGGCAATCCTCCTCAATATCCATAGCTCCCCAATCTTTGTGTCTTCCGCAAACTTACTATCAGGCTATGTACAATCTCTTGCAAATCACTTATATTACCAGTAATAGGCCCCCAGCACTGATTGTTGTCAAACACCACTGGTCACAGATCTCCAGTCAGAAAAACACCATTCCACTGCTACTCTCTGTCTTCTATGGCTACATCAATTCTGGATCCATCTTACCAGCTCACTGCGGATCCCATGTGACTTCCACCTGCCATGAGGGACCTTTGCAAAAGTCTTGCCAAAGTCCGTGATGTGGAGGTGCCAGTGTTGGACTGGGATGGACAAAGTCAAAAATCACATGAAACCAGGTTGAAGTCCAACAGGTTAATTTGAAACCACAAGCATTGGGAGTACTGCCTCTTCATCAGGTAAAGCACAAAGGAGCAAGTGTGATTTTTGACAAAGTGCATGTCGGCGACATTTACCACCTTATACCCCCTTGTCAATCACCTGGGTGCTAGCTTTCTGTGTTTCAGGTACCAGTATGCTCAAGTCCCTTAGTGCAGATTTAAATATATTCTGTTCTTTTGTTCTCCTTTCCAAAATGAACAACTTTGCATTTTCCCACATTATACTCCGTTTGTCAACTAGTTGCCCACTCAGCCTCACAACCTGCCTCTCCTTCTGTTTTAGTGTCATCTGCAAATGTGGCTCTCGTAACTTCACTTCATTCCTCCAAGCCACTAATCTCGATTATGAAATATAGATTGTAAATAGTCGTGGTCCTGGTACTGATCCTGTGGAAACCTACTGGTCATGGGTCACAAACCTGAAAACGAACCCCTTATTCTCATCACTGAGATGAGGAGAAATGTCTTCACCCAGAGAGCAGTGAGACCGTGCAATTCACAACCACAGAAGGAGGTTGAGGCCAAAACATTGAATATTTCCAAGCAGGACTTAATTGTCGTTCTTAGGATTAAAGGTCTAAGAGCATGGAGAGAAAGCAGAAACAGGGGAGTTGGTTGGATGATTAGCCATGATCACATCGAAGATGGAGCAGGTTCAAAGGGCTGAGTGGTCTAGGTCTGCTATTTTCTCTGTTTTTATATTAACCACCCTGAATCTGGGGTAAATCTTTTCACTGTGAATCTTTACAACTTTGAAGCCACTTAATCATTTTCTTCTGATTATGTTTAGCCCAATTTGTACCTGGACACAAATGAAAAGTTTGAAGACAGAAAACCAAGTAAGTGCAACAATGACAGAAAAAAATGGTTTGGTACATATGTTATTCCATACCTTTGTTTCACACAATAATGTGTAGCAGAATGGTGTCTGCCATTCAGAGGGCCATACCCCGCACAACATTCTCGGGTCCATTCTTGGCTGGGAAGGGTATTGGGAGGGGAGCCTCATGGCTTCATGCTGCACCACAGCACAAGTCATTTCAGCGACCAATTAAGGACCACTTCTTATTCCCATGGGTCTTTTGCCTTCGACTAAAAAGGAAGGGCTATGTAGGCAGACTCAGCCACTGAGTTCCCAGTTGCTTGGGGGAGGGTATGACTCCATGAGGAATGCTCCAGAGTCCAGAGAAGCCCCTGAAGCATTAGCTCTTGAATGCAGTGGGAAATGCTGGCAAATGGGATCAGAATAGTTAGGTGGTTGTTTTTGACCAGCACCAACACAATGGGCCAAAGTGGCTTATTCTGTGCTATAGATCTCTGTGACTCTCTGACAACATAAGGAAACGCTTTTTCACACAAGAAAGTGGTTCAGGCTTTGAAAGCACTGCCTGGGGATGTGGTGGAAGCAGGTTCAATTGAGCGATTCAGGAACACATTACATGATGCTTCTATCTAAATAATGTAGAGAATTACATAGAAAAGGCAGAAAAACACTGAGTCATAATTTTCATTTGGAGAAATGGTGCAGAGACAATGGGCCCAATGACTCCCTGCACTTCATAACAATTCTGTACTTCTGTGGTTCACTGCAGCAGCAAACCCCCGTCCCGCTCCCCCTGTCCAAGTATCTGTAGCAGATCAGTCTGCTTGGCCACTATTTCCCCAAACAAATTCTCTGTTGTTTGAGAGTGCCTTACTGGTGCTGTTGATATCCTTGCCCTCTGATTGTGTTAGAGATGCCAACTGTGAAGAAATGTACTCCTGGAGGCTTCATTACATCCCCCCCACCCTCTACCATCTTCATGACATACGGTCTTCCTACATCATTTGGAAGAGTCATTATCCAACTGTGTGATGCTTGCCTATTAGCCAACTAGCTTTTACCCCCAATATTTTTAGAGCTGATAAATAGAAATGTTCAAAGAAAATGACAGAAAAAAGTATGAATGACCCTGCGATTTTTCTCCAGAATTGTACACAACAATGTGCTGGGATATGAGTTCCAGAAGACTCCAGGTCAAACCTGAAGGGTTGGTAACTCGATCAACAGGGTAGCTTTCCATCTCTATCTGGGAAATGGCCTCAGCAAACTGCCATTGGTGCTTGGCAACAAACCAGGCCAGATGTCAGATTTCTCATTGGGAGAACATTTCAGTGATAGTGACCACAACTCCCTGATCTTCACTGTACTATGGAGAGGGATAGGAGCTAATGGTATGGGAAAATATTTAACTGATGGAGGGGAAATTACAATGCTCTTAGGCAGGAACTGGGGCATCTAAATTAGGAACAGATATTGAAATGCACAACAGAAATGTGGAGATTGTTCAGGAAGCACCTGCTGATGGTGCTGGACAGGTTTGTCCCACTGAGGCAAGGGAGGGATGGGAGGGATGGTAGGGTGAAGGAACCTTGAGTGACAAGGGATGTGGAACGTCTAGTCAAGAGGACAAAGGAAGCTTATTTAAGGTTGAAGAGGCAAGGATCAGACAAGACTTTAGAGGGTTACAAGGTAGCCAGGAAGAAACTGAAGAATGGACTTAGGAGGACTAGAAGTGGGCATGAGGAAAGCCTTATATGGTAGGATTAAGAAAAACCCTAAGGCGTTATACACTTACATGAGGAACAAGAGGATAGCCAGAGTGAGGATGGGGCCAATTCGGGATAATGGAAAGAACTTGCGCCTGGAGTCGGAGCAGGTAGGGGAAGTCCTTAATGAATACTTTGCTTCAATAGTCACGACTGAGAATGACCTTGACATTTCTGAGGACAGCAAGAAACAGACTGATATACTAGAACAGGTTGATGTTCGGATTGTGCTGAAAACTTTGAAAAACATAGGGATAGATAAGTCCCTTGGGCCAGATGGGTTATATCCTAGGTTATTACAGGAAGCAAGGGAAGAGATTGCTGGATCTTTGGTGATGATCTTTGCGTCCTCACTGTCCATTGGAATAGTGGCAGATGATTAGAGGTTAGCAAATGTTATTCCCTTGTTTAAGAAAGGGAATAGGAATAATCCTGGGAATTACAGACCAGCCAGTCTTACGTCAGTAGTGGGCAAATTATTGAAGAGGATTCTGAGAGACAGGATTTATGATTATTTGGAAAACCATAGTTTGATTAGAGATAGTCAGCATGGCTTTGTTGAGGGGAAGGTCATACCTCACAAACCTTACTGAATTCTTTGAGGATGTGACAAAACACATTGATGAAGGTAGAGCAGTGGATGTGGTGTACATGGATTTTAGCAAGGCATTTGATAAGGTTCCCATGGTAGGCTCATTCAAAAAGTGAGGAGACATGGGACACAGGGGAACCTAGCTGTCTGGATACAGAATTAGCTAGCGCATAGAAGACAGAGGGAGGTGGTAGTGGAAAGTATTCAGTCTGGAGCTCAGTGACCTGTGGTGTTCTGCAGGGATCAGTTCCGAGACCTCTGCTGTTTCTGATTTTAATAAATGACTTGGATGTGGAAGTGGTTAGTAAGTTTGCCTATGGCCACAAAGATTGGTGGAGTTTTGGATAGTGTGGAGGACTGTTGTAGGTTGCAACAGGGTATTGACAGGATGCAGAACTGGGCTGAGAAGTGGCAGATAGAGTTCAACCTGGGAAAGTGTGAAGTGATTCACTTTGAAAGGTCGAATTTGAATGTAGAATACAGGGTGAAAGGCAGGATTCTTGGAAGTGTGGAGGAACAGAGGGATCTTGGCATCCATGTTCATAGATTCCTCAAACTTGTCACCTAGGGTGATAGGGTTGTTAAGAAGGCATATGGTGTATTGGCTTTCATTAACAGAGAGATTGAGTTTAAGAACCGCAAAGTTATGCTGCAGCTCTATCGAGACCTGGTTGGATCACACTTGGAATAATGTGTTCATTTCTGGTCATCTCATTATATGAAGGATGTGGAATCTTTGGCAAGGGTGCATAGGAGATTTACCATGCCTGGACTGGAGGGCATGAAGAAAGGTTGAGGGAGCTAGGACATTTCTCATTAGAGTGAAGAAAGATGAGAGGTGACTTGACAGAGGTATACAAGATGATGAGAGGCATCGATAGAGTGGATAGCCCGAAACTTTTTTCCCAGGGTGGAAATTTCTATCCTGAGGGGGCATAATTTTAAGGTAATTGGAGGAAGGTTTAGGGAGATGTCAGAGGTAGGTTCTTTACTCAGAGAGTGGTGCGTCTGCAGAATGCACCACCAGTGGTGGGAGTAGAGTCAGACAAAAGGGACATTTAAGGTGACTCTTGGATAGGCATATGGAAGTTAGTACAATGAACGGTATGTAGGCTAGTCTGATCTTAGAGTAGGATAAAAGGTTGGCACCACATCGTGGGCTGAAGGGCCTGTACTCTGCTGTCCTATTCCATGGTCTATGTTTCTATGTTGAACTTTTCAACTCACTTTTTGAATTATGTAAATATTCTGCTTAACTAAATATTTTATAAAATATGACTAATTTATATACAGTATAGGAATTTAATCTAACTGCAATAAATGTGTATTATAACCAATGACCATAATAAATATGGCCAATGGTAGATGAGGACAGCCAAATATTAATACAATATAATGTAACTGATCAAAATCACTTCATAGTGCTGTAGCAAGCATTTTGAAATTTGGAATGGAACATGTTTCCAATTTCAACTCATTCAAATTGCCACCTGAAGTTCTGGAAATTGAGAGAGACTAACATCTGGCCTGTTCTCCCCTCCCCAGTCTCCTATTCCACCATGTCAACAAGGGGATTTGTTCACAGACATGTCTAGGAATTCAACCTTTCAACACATTCTTAAGACCTTGATGGAATTCTCACTAGCCCAGAGCTTGGATTCTGCTGAGACTGTTGAAGGCCTCACAAAAGATAAATGATTTCAGAGGCTACTGTTAAAATGTTAACAAATTGCTCTTCTTGGAACAAACTGCAAAATTACTATTGGCTTGTCTTATGTCCAGGAAAGGTTGTGGGGACCAGGTGTTGCTCTGACATTGGCCGAGATGGTCTGAAATATCCTGACTGTGACAAACAGTACTCTCTGACCCTGTCACTGACCCCCAGTAGCCTTCTCAATGGACAGACAAGGTTCTATTACAACACAGCTCCATTGGTGAAGCAGGATCCAGGTATTGGCCCAACACTGGTAACTGAGCAGAAAGTAATAGCTGAGCTGTACAGACGGCTCACTGGAGTCTCCATACAGAGGGCTCACTGGCAGCACATGAAGGGACATAGCACATGCCCCATGCGAAGAGAAATGCCCTTTCGGAATGCAAATGATAACAGTGCTCTTCAACGAACAGCTCGTGTTTATAGAACATAGAACATAGATGGTTCTGTTCGCCGAGCTGGAAGTTTCTGTTGCAAACGTTTCGACCCCTGGCTAGGCGACATCATCAGTGCTTGGGAGCCTCCTGCGAAGTGCTTCTTTGATGTTTCCTCCGGTGTTTATAGTGGTCTGTCCCTGCCGCTTCCGGTTGGGACAACACTACTATCATAGGGCAAGCCAGACAGAGAACAACCAGGGAATTCCTAGAGGCATGGCATTCATCCACAAACTCCACCAACAAACACATCGACCTGGACCCAATATACCAACCACCACAG
>NC_057730.1:58064808-58070686 GCF_004010195.1 Chiloscyllium plagiosum | reverse complement strand
CCATACGCGGGAAAATGTTCACACTGTCAACCCTATCTCACCCCCTAATCATCTTGTACACCTCAATCAAGTCGCCCCTAAACCTTCTTTTCTCTAGTGAAAACAGCCCCAGGTGCCTCAGTCTTTCCTCATACGATTTTTCTTCCATACCAGGCAACATCCTGGTAAACCTCCTCTGCACCCGTTCCAGTGCCTCCACATCCTTCCTATAGTATGGCGACCAAAACTGCACACAATATTCCAGATGCGGCCGCACCAGAGTTTTATACAACTGCATCATGACCTCAGGACTCCGGAACTCAATTCCTCTACCAATAAAAGCCAGTACGCCATATGCCTTCCTCACCGCACTATTTACCTGGGTGGCAACTTTCAGAGATCTGTGTACATGGACACCAAGATCCCTCTGCTCATCCACACTACCAAGTTTCCGACCATTAGCCCAGTACCCCATCTTTTTGTTATTCTTCCCAAAGTGAATCACCTCACATTTGGCTACATTGAATTCCATTTGCCACCTTTCTGCCCAGTTCTGCAGCTTCTCTATATCCTGCTGTAACCTGCCACATCCTTCCTCACTGTCAACAACTCCTCCGACTTTCGTATCATCCGCAAACTTGCTCACCCAACCTTCTAGCCCCTCCTCCAGGTCATTTATAAAAATGACAAACAGCAATGGTCCCAAAACAGATCCTTGCGGAACACCGCTAGTAACTGCACTCCAAGATGAACCTTTACTATCAACTACTACCCTCTGTCTTCTTCCAGCCAGCCAATTCCTAATCCAAACCTCCAACTCACCCTCAATGCCATACCTCCGTATTTTTTTCAGTAGCCTATCATGGGGAACCTTATCAAACGCCTTACTAAAATCCATATATACCACATCTACCGCTTTACCCTTGTCTACCTCCTTAGTCACCTTCTCAAAGAATTCAATAAGGTTTCTTACATTAAAGAGTGACATGGCTTTAGTTTACAGTGGAAAGGAAACACAGTGAATCCAGGTAGCCATTTCCTGGCCACTGATTTAATAACTACATCAGTTGGGAAGTCATATTGCGGCTGTACAGGACATTAGTTAGGCCACCGTTGGAATATTGTGTGCAATTCTGATTTCCTTCCTATTGGAAAGACGTTGTGAAACTTGAAAGGGTTCAGAAAAGATTTACAAGGATGTTTCCAGGGTTGGAGGTTTTGAGCTATAGGGAGAGGCTGAACAGGCTGGGGCTGTTTTCCCTGGAGTGTCAGAGGCTGAGGGGTGACTTTATAGAGGTTAATAAAATCATGAGGGACATGGATAAGATAAATAGACAAGGTCTTTTCCCTGGATTGGAGAGTCCAGAAATTGAGGGTATAGGTTTAGGGTGAGAGGGGAAAGATATAAAAGAGACCTAAGGGACAACTTTTTCTCCTAGAGGGTGGTACATGTATAGAATGAACTGCCAGAGGAAATGGTGAAGGCTGGTACAATTGCAACATTTAAAAGGCATCTGAATGGGTGCATGAACAGGAAGGGTTTCGAGGGATATGGGCCAAGTGCTGGCAAATGGGACTAGATTAGGTTAGGATATTTGGTTGGCATGGTCTAGTTGGACCGAAGGGTCTGTTTCTAAGTTGTACATCATTATGACTCTATCACTCACAGACTCACCAGTTTATATTCCAGAATTGCTGAGATATTTGTATCATCGATAGTCACAGGTGAGGTGCCGGAAGACTGGAGGTTGGCAAACGTGGTGCCACTGTTTAAAAAAGGTGGTAAGGACAAGCCAGGGAACTATAGACCAGTGGGCCTGATGTTGGTGGTGGGCAAGTTGTTGGAGGGAATCCTGAGGGACAGGATGTACATGTATTTGGAAAGGCAAGGACTGATTCGGGATAGTCAACATGGCTTTGTGCATGGGAAATCATGTCTCACAAACTTGATTGTGTTTTTTGAAGAAGTAGCTAAGAGGATTGATAAGGGCAGAGCAGTAGATGTGATCTATATGGACTTCAGTAAGGCGTTCGACAATGTTCCTTATGGGAGATTGGTTGGCAAGGTTAGATCTCATGGAATACAGGGAGAACTAGCCATTTGGATTCAGAACTGGCTCAAAGGTGGAAGACAGAGGGTGGTGGTGGAGGGTTGTTTTTCAGACTGGAGGCCTGTGACCAGTGGAGTGTCACAAGGATCGGTGCTGGGCCCTCTACTTTTTGTCATTTATATAAATGATTTGGATGCAAGCATAAGCGGTATAGTTAGTAAATTTGCAGATGACACAAAAATTGGAGGTGTAGTGGACAGCGAAGAGGGCTACCTCAGATTACAACAGGATCCTGATCAGATAGGCCAATGGGCTGAGAAGTGGCAGATGGAATTTAATTTAGATAAATGTGAGGTGCTGCATTTTGGGAAAGCAAATCTTAGCAGGACTTATACACTTAATGGTAAGGTCCTAGGGAGTGTTGCTGAACAAAGAGACTTTCGAGTGCAGGTTCATAACTCCTTGAAAATAGAGTCACAGGTAGATAGGATACTGAAGAAAGCGTTTGGTATGCTTTCCTTTATTGATCAGAGTATTAGGTATAGGAGTTGGGAGGTCATGTTGTGGCTTACAGGACATTGGTTAGGCTATTTTTGGAATATTGCATGAAATTCTGGGCTTCCTATTGGTAGGATGTTGCCAAACATGAAAGGGTATTGCCAGGGTTGGAGGATTTGAGCTATAGGGAGAGGCTGAACAGGCTGGGACTGTTTTCCCTGGAGCGTTGGAGGCTGAGGGGTGGCCTTAAAGAGATTTATAAAATCATGAGGGCCATGCATAGGGTAAATAGACAAGGTCTTTTCCCTGAGAGAAAGTGAGGGCTGTAGATGCTGGAGACCAGAGTTGAAAAGTGTGGTGCTGGAAAAACGCAGCAGGCCAGGCAGCATCCGAGGAGAAGGAGAATCGACGTTTCAGGCATAAGCCCTTCTTCAGGAATGAGGCTGGTGTGCCAAGCGGGCTGAGATAAAAGGTAGTGGGGTGGGGTGAGATTTGGGGGAGGGGCGCTGGGAATACGATAGGTGGAAGGAGGTGAGGGTGAGGGTGATAGGCTGGAGAGGGGGTGGGGGCAGAGAGGTCGGGAAGAAGATTGCAGGTCAAGAGGGCAGTGCTGAATCCACGGGTTGGGACTGAGATAAGGTGGGGAGAGGGGAAATGAGGAAGCTGGAGAAATCTAATTCATCCCGTGTGGTTGGAGGGTTCCTAGGCTGAAGATGAGGCGCTCTTCTTCCAGGCGTCGTGTGGTCAGGGTCTGGTGATGGAGGAGGCCAAGGACCTGCATGTCATTGGCAAAGTGGGAGGGGGAGTTAAAGTGTTGAGCCACGGGGCGGTTGGGTTGGTAGGTGCGGTTGTCCCAGAGGTGTTCCCTGAAATGTTCCGCAAGTAAGTGTCCTGTCTCCCCAATGTGGGGGAGACCACATCGGGTGCAGCGGATACAGTAAATGATGTGTGTGGAGGTGCAGGTGAATTTGAAATGGATATGGAAGGATCCATTGGGGCCTTGGAGGGAAGTGAGGGGGGAGGTGAGGGCACAAGTTTTGCACTTCTTGCGGTTGCAGGGGAAGGTGCCGGGAGTGGAGGTCGGGTTGGTGGGGGGTGTGGACCTGATGAGGGAGTCACGGAGGGAGTGGTCTTTTTGGAACGCTGATTGGGGTGGGGAGGGAAATATATCCCTGGTGGTGGGGTCTGTTTGGAGGTGGCGGAAATGAACGGAGGATGGTACGATGTATCCGGAGGTTGGTGGGGTGGAAGGTGAGGACCAGTGGGGTTCTGTCCTGGTGGCGATTGGAGGGGCGGGGTTCAAGGGCAGAGGAGCGGGAAGAGGAAGCGATGCGGTGGAGAGCATCGTCAACCACGTCTGGGGGGAAATTGTGGTCTTTGAAGAAGGAGGCCTTCCGGGTTGTTCAGTATTGGAATTGGTCCTCCTGGGAGCAGATGTGGCAGAGGCGAAGGAATTTTTCCCTGGGGTGGGGGAGTCCAGAACTAGAGGGCATAGATTTACGGTGAGAGGGGAAATATATAAAAGAGATCTAAAGGACAACTTTTCCACACAGAGGGTGGTACTTGTATGGAATGAGATGCCAGAGAAAGTGGTGGAGACTAGTACAATTGCAACATTTAAAAGGCATCTGGATGGGTATATGAATTGGAAGGGTTTAGAGGGATATGGGCCGGGTGCTGACAAGTGGGACTAGCTTAAGTTGGGATATCTGGTCAGCATGGACAAGTTGGACTGAAGGGACTGTTTCTATGCTGCACATCTCTATGACTCCGTGACTAATTAAATCTGTAACATCCTGCTGATTTTATGTATCATATTCACCTGGATAAATATCACAATAATCAATCCTTGTTTGACTTTGGGAAATGGACAGTATCAGCTGAGGAATAGTAGCTTAATCTTTTGAGGACTGCAGTTGAAGTTGAGCACTTAAGCATACACTACGAAACAATTACCTTTGTTGTACATATTTAGAGAAAATTAAAGATCAAGAACATTTTTTTTTAAATTCTACACTTTCATTTTATTCAATGGCATCCAGGACTGAAGTCTTGGAGAAAAACAAACTTCCTGATTTTATATGAACAAAAAGATACACAAATTTTGAGAAGATTTGTAGCTCAGGTTGAGGTTCTGGATGTAGGTTTGTTCACTGAGCTGGAAGGTTCATTTTCAGATGTTTCATCACCGTACTAGGTAACATCTTCAGTGAGCCTCTTCATCAGGTGATGTTACCTAGTATGGTGACGAAACATCTGAAAATGAACCTTCCAGCTCAGTGAACAAACCTACATCCAGATATACAAATTTAAAATCTCAAATGCATCTGTAGTACTCACAAGATTAATGATATGATTGTTTTATGTGAGCAATGCAGTGAGTTGTTTCTTGAAATAATTATTTTAACTGCAATTTGTAATTGGCAGACCTGTTTCTTTTAGACCATTGCTTAATACACAGTACCGAGTTAATCAGCTGTTTCCTTACATTTTATACAGGCACCATATACATAATTTATAAATATACAGTGCTGTATTAATTAAGGGCAAACTGGTGACCCAATAGTAATTGTTAATTCTTCTGAAGATATTGGAGCGGATAAACAAAGAAAATAGAATGTATTCTGAATTTAGAATGGCAGGTTGTAGTGGTGCAGAAATAGGCCATACAGCCCATCACAGCTATGCTGCTTCTGACCTAATGCCATTCTCCTACATTCTCCTGAAACCCTGTACATTTCCTTTTCGAATAATCACCTAACTTTCTCTTGAAAGCTTCAGCTGAACCTGCCTCCATCCCAAACTCAGGCAGGACAGAGCCACTTCAGAGTCTGACCAGCCGCTGTGTGAAAAGGTTTCCCTTATGTCACTTGCTTCTTTTATTAATTGCTTTAAATGTCTGCTCTCTTGCTCTTGATCCTTTCACAAAGTGAAACATTTTCTTCCTAGTTATTCTTTCCAGACCCCTCATCATGTTGAATACTTTAGTCAGTTCTTCTTTAGCTCCAATAAGAACATTCCCAGTTTCACCAATGTGTTTGTAACAGTTCTGGACACGGTATGCTTTACTAACTTCTCTCTGAGGAGAAAGTGAGGTCTGCAGATGCTGGAGATCAGAGCTGAAAATGTGTTGCTGGAAAAGCGCAGCAGGTCAGGCAGCATCCAGGGAACAGGAGAATCGATGTTTCGAACATAAGCCCTTCTTCAGGAATGAGGAAAGTTTGTCCAGCAGGCTAAGATAAAAGGTAGGGAGGAGGGACTTTGGGGAGGGGCGCCGGAAATGTGATAGGTGGAAAGAGGTCAAGGTGAGGGTGATAGGTCAGACGGGGGTGGGGGCGGAGAGGTCGGGA
>NC_057730.1:58049031-58057602 GCF_004010195.1 Chiloscyllium plagiosum | reverse complement strand
TGCCGAATCAGAGGACACAGCTTAAAAATACGGGGTAGATCATTTAGGACAGAGATGAGGAGAAACTTGTTCACCCAGAGAGTGGTGGCTGTGTGGAATGCTCTGCCCCAGAGGGCAGTGGAGGCCCAGTCTCTGGATTCATTTAAGAAAGAGTTGGATAGAGCTCTCAAGGATAGTGGAATCAAGGGTTATGGAGATAAGACAGGAACAGGATACTGATTAGGAATGATCAGCCATGATTATATTGAATGGCGGTGCAGGCTCGAAGGGCTGAATGGCCTACTCCTGCACCTATTGTCTATTTAAATTTGAGAAAGACCAGAAACTTTCCGCATGAACTAAATTTGTTAATTACATGATGTACACCTCCCTCAGGCATGGTCTGCTGACTGTACAGTCTGTACTGATTGATTAGATACTGACAGAGTAGTTTACGTCACCAAGTCACGTTCCCATCATTACTCTGATTGAACCATTGTTTAGCTCTTTACACTTTGTTGCAGTATGTTAACACTTTACCTTCTATGTGTCAAAGTAAATTACACCCATTTGCTAAATATTTATAGGAAATTGTGATGTAGAAAATTTAAATTACGTTAATAGAAATCTCAAACTCTCCATTTGCCAATAATGAACTGAAATGTTCACAATAAAAATTGAATTTTTCATGAATGCAAATTAAAGACAATGTATTATCTTTAATCTCTCTCAATTATCTGTAAGCTCTTTGAGTTTAAAGAAAATACAAGATAAGGATATTATCAATAACCAAAGTACATGTTAGTAATATTTAACATTTATTCACAATTTGAGCCATTCATAACCTGCAAAAGCAAAATAATGTGTATGCTGGAGTCCTTAAATGAAAACTGAAAGTGCTAAAAATATTTGGCAGGTCTGGCCGTATCTGTGGAGAGAGAAAAACCCAGAGGATCAGATGGAATGCTTTGTTTACATCCCACCCAACATTACTTCAATAGAAAATAAAATCAGGCGTGTGTAAAACCAACATCCCGTCCAATCCCATCAGTTTCCAAAGTGTGGGGCATAAATTAAAACTGCTCCCACTACTAGTATGATTTGGAGATGCCGGTGTTGGACTGGGGTGTACAAAGTTAAAAATCACACAACACCAGGTTATAGTCCAACAGGTTTAATTGGAAGCACACTAGCTTTCGGAGCGATGCTCCTTCATCAGGTGTAAACTCAGAGTTCTACCTCTTTTTTTAGTTTCTTATGCAGCAGATCAGGTTTAAACTGGCCCAGAGATTCAAATTCACTGAATTCTTGCCACTAGAACTAACAAAAAAGATTTGTAATAATATTAATGTGGCTCAGTGGTTAGCACTGCTGCCCCACAGCACCTGGGTCCCAGGTTCG
The DNA here is from genome assembly GCF_004010195.1 of Chiloscyllium plagiosum. Classification (NCBI taxonomy): domain Eukaryota; kingdom Metazoa; phylum Chordata; class Chondrichthyes; order Orectolobiformes; family Hemiscylliidae; genus Chiloscyllium; species Chiloscyllium plagiosum. Next base: position 58,056,222 of record NC_057730.1, on the reverse strand, counting down.
ATTCCAGCCTTGGGCGACTGTGGAGTTTACACATTCTCCCCATGTCTGTGTGGGTTTCATCCCACACTCCAAAGATGTGCAGGTTAGGTGAATTGGCCATGTTAAATTACCCACAGCAGGTCAGGCAGCATCCGAGGAGCAGGAGAATCAGCATTTCTTATAAGAGCCCTTCATCAGAAATGAGACTTGTGGGCCAGGAGTGGAGAGATAACTGGGAGGGGGACTGGGGCTGTGGGGAAGGGAGCTGAGAATGTGATAGGTTGACGGAGGTGGATAGGTTCCACAGTAGGCATTCTGGACTACTCTTGCTTATACATTCTGGGAAAAGTGAAAAGATCAAGCATTATAATAGTGCGGCCACTCTTGAAATATTCTGATCACCATATTTCGGGAAGGATGTGGAAGCATTGGAAAAGGTGCAGAGGAGATTTACCAGGATGTCGCCTGGTCTGGAGGGAAGGTCTTATGAGGAACAGCTGAGAGACTTGGGTCTGTTCTCATTGGAAAGAAGAAGGCTAAGGGGGATTTGATAGAGACGTGCAAGATGGTCAGAGCATTAGATAAGGTAGACAGTGAAAGTCTTTTTCCGAGGAGGATGACATCAGCGTGTATGAGGGGGCATAGCTACAAATTGAGGGGTGATAGATTTAAGACAGATGTCAGAGGCAGGTTCTTTACTCAGAGAGTGGTAAGGGCGTGAAATGCCCTACCTGCCAGTGTAGTTAACTCAGCCATATTAGGGAGATTTAAACAATCCTTGGATAAGCACATGGATGATGATGGGATAGTGTAGGAGGATGAGCTGAGAATAGTTCACAGGTCAGCGCAACATTGAGGGCCGAAGGGCCTGTTCTGCGCTGTATTGTTCTATGTTCTATAATGGTTATGTATTGATGACTTCGATGAAAGCATTTGTCACACAGGCTGATAGAAATATTTTTCTTTCCTACAGATCAACAGAATTATTCTCTAAATTCAGGAGAAGATTCTGTCAGTGCCTTCGCACTAGCTTTAGCAGCCAAGCATCAGGCAGAAGACGACCCAAATGAATAACTTTTTCAGAAGTAATGGACTAAACTTTCTCTAGCTCTGTGCCCTAGCCGGAGCTCCAAGGTAAACATGACTTACCAGAAAATCACACGTATCATTAATTTGTGGAACATCAGGAGGGAAGCAGCAGTCAAATTCTTTTGTAAATCTACCTGATCATTGTAAAACTTTCGAAGGTTACTGAGTTCCTTCACTGTTTTAGAGTCATGTTTAGGTTCTGAAAATAATTAAGCATATATCATAAATGGTTATCCATGTTAATAAGGTTGTTCTCTTACTCAACAATGCATCATCAATAATGAAAATTATAGTCCAATTCTGTAAAAATGCAATGACATGAAAGTAAGGTTTTTAAGAGTAATTTATAATTAAATTGCTTGTAATAATATTCTGATGTACATTTTATTGGTAAATAATTCTGAGGTAACATAAAAAGTTGGTTCAAAGCTTAAAAAAAAGTGCCTCAACTTGACAACCAAAGAACAGTTTAAAATTAAATTGTAAAAACTAGTACTTCTACTTATGCCTTTTTAAAAATTTTAATTACAGAAACCTTGTACATTAACCATTTTTAATATTTTGGCAATTTTTGTGCCTCGTTGTGATATCCACATTTCAGACAGCAGATCCTGAAATTCTGTGGCCCTTCTCCGAGTTTCCTGCTATAATTTAAGCAAGAGGACTCAAAACCTCAGACAAGTAGCTGAAATAGGAAACTAATCCTCTTTCTCCAGGTCTTTTATCTACATCCCACTGAAATTGTGGCAGTAAACCTGAGATAAACACCACAGAATGTACAAGTTCTAATGTCAGCATCAAGCATCCTGAGCTCAAGAATGAGAGCAAAGTCAATTTCAAGTCTATTCCTCCAATGACGCTTGAATCTCACCTTAAAGTGATACAGCCATTTATTGTGTCAGTCTTCTAGTATTTCTGAATGATTATGAATTAGTGCCAAATTAATGGTCATTTCTTTTTGTGCTGACTATCAGCTGGGTTGGACTGTTCAAATTCTTTGTATAGAATTCACACAGGCTGCAGTCTGAGGCTTTTATTCCTCAGTTTGAACTCGATGTAAGCTGGTCCCAGACAAGAAAGCACAATAAACTAAATCATTGAAACACTAACTCCTTGTTTCTTACAGCTACAATATTTTTAAGTTAATTTTAAGGTTAGCTATTTGACTTTATGAAAATAATGACATTTTAGTCATGTTTATTTGTGATGTGTTGCAATTTAAAATGTTGACAAAAATAAATATACCTGTAGGGCAGGAATCTTTTGCGTATGAGTTTTTGTTTCATATAAATCATTAAACATACTATAATTAGGATTAAAAGTAAACCTTCAAAAGGAAGAAAATATGAAATGTTTCTTATAATGCTGATCAACACAGTCATAGATAACAGCTGCTCCATAAATTTAAACCAAGCAGTTTTTGTTGATATTTCATTTGAGGAGAATATAGTTGAAAGCTGTCAGTGGATTTATTGATACACATATATTGACATACAGAAACTCACCACTTCTAATTGTTTCGTGAAAAGTACTTCAGAATTTTTTCTTTTTGTTCATTAGTCATGGGTGTCACTAGCTAGGTCAGCATTTATTGCCTATCCCTAATTGCCCAGAGGGCAGTTAACATTTAATCACATTGCTGTGGGTCTGGAGCTGAAAAATGTGTTGCTGGAAAAACGCAGCAGGTCAGGCAGCATCCAAGGAGCAGAAGAATCAACGTTTCGGGCATAAGCCCTTCTTCAGGAAATCTGGAGTCACATGTGTGCTAGACTGGGTAAGGCTGGCTTTTTAACTCCAAGTTATTGTTGAATTCAGACTTCACCATCTGGCATCCATTCCCCAGAACATTGCCCTGAACTCCTGGATTCTGAGACCAGCGACATCACCACGACAGCATCACTACCTCCCCGGTGTTGAATATATTTTACAAATGACAGAATAAATTAAATAATGAAGGGGATTGGTGGTTATTATCTGTTATGACAGTGATGGAATCAGAGCACTCATAATCAATTTTCATGAGTCAAGGCAAAAGTATAAATGTTACATTTAATCACCAAATTGGTCAATTTGTTTTTATTGTATATTATGATCTAGAATAAAAGAAATAGCCATCAAACTTCAGGAATTCACTTAAAAATAACTTCCTTGTTCGAAGTATAAAACATATTAAGTAACAATTAAGCTACTATTTCAAATTCAAATATATTCTCTTAATCCCAAACACAGACTTTCACATTGAGTGACAGCTCTGCAGGGAGTTAGTTAGTTAGTTAAATAGTTACATAGTTACATAGTACAGCACAGGAACAGGAACAGGCCCTTCAGCCCACCCTGTCTGTGCCAACTGTGATGCCATTCTAAATTAATCCCATCTGCCTACATAAGGGCCATATCCCCCCATTCTCTGTCTATTCATGTATCGGACTAAATTCTTCTCCTTCTGGCAGTACATTCTGGGCACCGACCACCTTCTGTATTTCTTTGGACATGTCCTAGAAACGGTTCCCTTCTTGTCCTAAAACTACACCCTTAGTATTTTAGATTTCCTGGAAAAAAGGCTGTAAATATCCACCAAAACCACACCTCTTATTAATTTTATCTGCTTCTACAGGTCACCCCTCAGCCTCCAACACTCTGGTGAAAACAATCTAAATTTGTTCAATCCTTCTAGCTAATACAGTCCAATCCAGGTAACATTCTAGTTAACAAAAACAGAAATTGTTGATACAACTCAGCGGGTCTGGCAGCAAATGTGGAGAAAGAGCAGAGTTAACATTTTGCATTTGGTGACATCATTGGAAAACCTGGTAAACCTCTGCTTCACCCTCTCCAAACCTTCACATCCTTCCTAGTGTGGTGACTAGAATTGCACACAACACTCCAAAATATGGCCTACCTAAAGTTTTATCCAGCTGCAACATGACTTGCCAACTTTTATACTCAATGCACCAACCATGCCATATGCCGTCTTTACCACCTGTTATGAAGGTGTAGGTGTATACTGTACCTTCAAGAGAGAGAGGAAGGTAGCTAGGACTGACTGAAAGCGCAGAGAGTCCTGAACAAGGTAACAATGTAACACTTGGTCAAAACAAATTGCTGGAGTTGTGTTGCCATGGAACAAAAAAATTTCAAATTTGGCAAATCAGTTTAAATGATACCCCAGAGACCAAAATCTAATTGAATTTGAATTTTACTGTTTGGGAGGACATCAAATCAATGAAATGATCTGATGTTTTGGGGTATAAAACCAGACATTTTGAACAGCTATGGGAAGAACCGCAAAGAGCTGCCAAGAAGCAACAGACTGCGAGCAGAATAACTCTCTGAAAGGTACCTGTGTGTAAGAAATTTGTGCAGTAGAACACCAAAGTCGACCTAGAGAAATCTACAGAGAAAGTTTGACATCCAAAGACTATACCGAGTTTGAAATTGATTTTGCCATAAATCTAAGAGGGGATTTATCAGACCAGTATTGTAGAGAGGGAGGTAAAAGACAGGTTTAAGAGAAAGGAGTTATAAATAGTTGTTGGTTTTAATATTTTCTGCTGAACTTAAAGAATAAAATGTTAATTTTTACTTTAAATACTGACCACTGGGTTAATTCTTTGCCTCTCGACTTTGAACAGGTTATGGTGTGAGGGGTTTACCCCATGTAACATTCCACTTGTATTGCCACTTTCAGGGAGCTATGGACCTGCACCCCAAGATCCCTCTGTATATCCATGCTCCTAAGGGTCCATCCATTTACTGTATACATTCCTCTTGCATTCCTCCCAAAATACATCACCTCACACTTGTCCGGGTTAAACTCAATCTGCCGTTTCTCTGCCCAACTTTCCATCTGATCTATATCCTAATGAATATTTTGATTACCTTCCTCACTATCCATAACTCCACCAAATTCCATGTGTTCTGCAAACTTAGTAATCGGACCATCTACTTTTTCATTTATGTATGTTTCACACACAACAGAGGGCCCAACATTGATCCCTGTGGAACATCACTCAGAAAAATACCCTTCCAAAACTAAGGGGAGTTATAGACCAGTTAGCTTAACCTCTGTAGCAGGGAAGATGTTTAAGTCTATTATCAAAGAATAAATGGCAAGGCATCTAGATAGAAATTGTCCCATTGGGCAGACGCAGAATGGGTTCATGAAGGGCAGGTCAGGCTTAACTAATCTTTTGGAATTCTATGAAGACATTACAAACACAGTGGATAATGGGGACCCAGTAGACGTGATGTACCTGGATTTCCAAAAGGCCTTTGATAAGGTGCCGCACAAAAGGCTGTTGCATAAGATAAAGATGCAAGATATTAAGGGTAGAATATTAGCATGGATAGAGGATTGGTTGACTAACAGGAAGCAAAGAGTGAGGATAAATAGGTGCTATTCTTGTTGGCAATCAGTAACTGGTGGTGTGCCTCAGGGATCAGTATTGGGACCACAATTATTCACAATTAATATAGATGATGCAGGAGGGAGGGTTTTGGATTCTTGGATAATTGGGGCTCTTTCTGGGGTAGGTGGGACCTCTACAAGCAGGATGGTCTTCATCTGAACCAGAGGGGTACCAATATCCTTGGGGGGGGGGGGAATTCTCTAAGGCTATTGGGGTGGATTTAAACTAATCCAGCAGGGAGATGGGACCCAAAATTGTAGTTCGAGTATAGAAAAGGCTGAGAGTAGGGATGTCCAAAATCAAGTTTCAGGGACGCAAGATGGCACCGGCAAGCAAGACGTTGGTTTGAAGTGTGTCTACTTCAATGCCAGGAGCATCCGGAATAAGGTGGTGAACTTGCAGCATGCGTTGGTACCTGGGATTTTGATGTTGTGGCCATTTCAGAGACATGGATAGAGGAATGGTTGTTGCAGGTTCCAGGATTTAGATGTTTCAGTAAGAACAGAGAAGATGGTAAAAGGGGGGGAGATGTGCCATTGTTGGTCAAGTCAGGAATGAGGTAAGTTTGTCCAGCAGGCTAAGATAAAAGGTAGGGAGGAGGGACTTGGGGGAGTTTTCTATAGACCTCCGAATAGTTCCAGAGATGTAGAGGAAAGGATAGCAAAGATGATTCTCGTTAGGCATGAGAGAGACAGGGTAGTTGTCATGGGGGAACTTCATTTTTCCAAATATTGACTGGGAACACTATAGTGCGAGTATTATAGATGGGTCAGTTTTTGTCCAGTGTGTGCAGGAGGGCTTCCTGACACAGTATGTAGACAGGCCTACAAGGGGTGAAGCCACATTAGATTTGGTACTGGGCAATGAGCCCAGCCAGGTGTTAGACTTGGAAGTAGGTGAGCACTTTGGTGATAGTGACCACAATTCGATTATGTTTACTTTAGTGATAGAAAGGGATAGGTATATAACGCAGGGCAAAAGTTACAGCTGGGGGAACGGCAATTACGATGCGATTAGGCAAGATGTAGGAAGCACGGGATGGGGAAGGAAACTGCAGGGGATGGGCACATTAGAAATGTGACTCTTATTCAAGGAAAAGCTCCTGTGTGTCCCAGATAAGTATGCACCTGTCAGGCAGAGAGGAAGCTGTAGAGTGCGGGAGCTGTGGTTTATGAAGGAAGTGGAATCTCTGGTCAAGAGGAAGAAGAAGGCTTATGTTAGGATGAGATATGAAGGCTCAGTTAGGGCACTTGAGGGTTACAAGGTGGCCAGGAAAGACCTAAAGAGAGAGCTCAGAAGAGCCAGGAGGAGACATGAGAAGTTGTTGGTGGATAGGATCAGGGTAAACCCTAAGGCTTTCTATAGGTATTTAAAGAATAAAAGAATGACGAGAATAAGATTAGGGCCAATCAAGGATAGTAGTGGGAAGTTGTGTTTGGAGTCAGAGGAGATAGGGGAAGCCCTAAATGAATATTTTTCAACAGTATTCACTCTAGAAAATGACAATGTTGTCGAGGAGAATACTGAGATACAGGCTACTAGACTGGGGGGGATTGAGGTTCACAAGGAGGAGGTATTAGAAATCCTGCAGAGTGTGAAAATAGATAAGTCCCCTGGGCCGGATGGGATTTATCCTAGGATCCTCTGGGAAGCCAGGGAGGAGATTGCCGAGCCTTTGGCATTGATCTTTAAATCGTCATTGTCTACAGGAATA
>NC_057730.1:58032061-58048711 GCF_004010195.1 Chiloscyllium plagiosum | reverse complement strand
TGGGCTGAGAGGTGGCAAATGGAGTTTAATGCGGACAAGTGTGAGGTGATTCACTTTGGTTGGAGTAACCGGAATGCAAAGTACTGGGCTAATGGTAAGATTCTTGGTAGTGTAGATGAGCAGAGAGATCTCAGTGTCCAGATACATAGATCCTTGAAAGTTGTCACCGAGGTTGACAGGGTTGTTAAGAAGGCATGCAGTGTTTGAGCTTTTATTAACAGAGGGATCGAGTTCCGGAAGCATGAGGTTATGCTACAGCTGTACAAAACTCTAGTGCGGCCGCACTTGGAGTATTGTGTACAGTTCTGGTCACCGCATTATAAGAAGGATGTGGAAGCTTTGGAAAGAGTGCAGAGGAGATTTACTAGGATGTTGCCTGGTATGGAGGGAAGGTCTTATGAGGAAAGGCTGAGGGACTTGAGGTTGTTTTCGTTAGGGAGAAGAAGGTTGAGAGGTGACTTAATAGAGACATATAAGATAATCAGTAGGTTAGATAGGGTGGACAGAGCCTTTTTCCAAGTATGGTGACGGCGAGCACGAGGGGGCATAGCTTTAAATTGAGGGGTGATAGATATAGGACAGATGTCAGAGGTAGTTTCTTTACTCACAGAGTAGTAAGGGTATGGAATACTTTGCCTGCAATGGTAGTAGATTCGCCAAGTTTAAGTACATTTAAGTCGGCATTGGACAAGCATATGGACATACATGGAATAGTGTAGGTTAAATGGGTTTCAGATTGGTATGACAGGTCGGCGCAACATCGAGGGCCGAAGGGCCTGTACTGCGCTGTAACGTTCTATGTTCTAATGTTCTATATTCTATGATTTGGGGACCGTGTGTAGTGTGTCAATCTTTGAAGATGTCACTAAGATGAGTGGCAGAGCAAAGTGTGCAGAGGACTGTGACATTTTGCAGAGGGACATAGATTGTTTAACTGAGTGGGCAATGGTCTGACAGATGGAATACAATGTTAGTAAATGTGAAGTCGTCCATTTTGGTCGGAGTAACAGCAAAAAGGATTATTACTTGAATGGTAAGAAGTTACAGCATGCTGCTGTGCAGAGGAACCTGGGTGTCCCTGTGTATGATTCATGGAAAATTGGTCTGCAGGTACAACAGGTAATTAGGAAGGCAAATGGAATTTTGTATTACATTGCTAAAGGGATTGAGCTAAAAAGCATGGTGGTCATGTTGCAGCTGTATAGGATGCTGGTGAGGCCATACCTGGAGTACTGCGTGTAGGTTTGGTCTCCTTACTTGAAAAAAGATTTATTGACATTAGAGGGGGTGCAGAGGAGGTTCACTAGGTTGATTCTGGAATTGAAGGGGTTGGTGTATGAGGACAGACTGAGAAGACTCGGATTGTATTCATTGGAATTCAGAAGTATGAAAGGGGATCTTACAGAAAGATATAAAATTATGAATGGAATAGATAAGATAGACATAGAGAGGATGTTTCCACTGGCGGGTGGAACCAGGACAAGAGGGCATAGCCTCAAAATGGGGAAACAGATTGATGACTGAATTGAGAAGGAACGTCTTTACCCAGAGGCTTGTGAATCTGTGGAATTCCCTGCCCAGTGAAGTGGTTGATGCTATTTCAGTAAAGGATTTACATGTATTTGGAAAGGCAAGGACTGATTAGGGATAGTCAGCATGGTTTGTGTGTGGGAAATCATGTCTCACAAACTTGATTGAGCTTTTTGAAGTAACAAAGAGGATTGATGAGGGCAGAGTGGTGGGCGTGATCTATATGGACTTCAGTAAGGCGTTCGATGAGGTTCCTCAAGGTAGACTTGTTAGCAAAGTTAGATCTCATTGAATACAGGGAGAACTAGCCATTTGGAATCAGAACTGGCTCAGAGGTAGAAGATACAGGATGGTGGTGGAGGATTGTTTTTCAGACTGGAGGCCTGTGACCAGTGGAGTGCCACAAGGATCAGTGCTGGGTCCACTACCTTTTGTCATTTATATAAATGATGTGGATGTGAACATAGGAGGTATTGTTAGTAAGTTTGCAGATGACACCAAAATTGGAGGTGTAGTGGACAGTGAAGAGGGTTACCTCAGATTACAACAGGATTTGGATCAGATGGGCCGATGGGCCAATGGGCAGAGAAGTGGCAGATGGAGTTTAATTCAGATAAATGCAAGGTGCTGCATTTTGGAAAAGCAAATAAAAGCAGAACTTATACACTTAATGGTAAGGTCCTAGGGAGTGTTGCTGAACAAAGAGAACTTAGAGTGTAGGTTCATAGTTGCCTGAAAATGGAGTCGCAGGTAGATAGGATAGTGAAGAAGGCATTTGGTATGCTTTCCTTTATTGGTCAGAGTATTGAGTACAGGGGTTGGGAGGTCATGTTGCGGCTGGACAGGACGTTGGTTAGGCCACTGTTGGAATATTGTGTGCAATTCTGGTCTCCTTCCTATTGGAAAGATGTTGTGAAACCTGAAAGTGTTCAGAAAAGGTTTACAAGGATGTTGCCAGGGTTGGAGGATTTGAGCTACAGGGAGAGGTTGAATAGGCTGGGGCTGTTTTCCCTGGAACGTTGGAGGCTGAGGGGTGACCTTATAGAGGTTTATAAAGTAATGAGAAGCATGGATAGGGTAAATAGGCAAAGTCTTTTCCCTGGGGTGGGGAGTCCAGAACTAGAGGACATAGGGTTAGGGTGAGAGGGGAAAAATGTAAAGCGATCTAAGGGGCAATGTTTTCACGCAGAGGGTGGTATGTGTATGGAATGAGCTGCCAGAGGAAGTAGTGAAGGCTGGTACAATTGCAACATTTAAAAGGCATCTGGATGGGTATATGAATAGGAAGGGTTTGGAGGGATATGGCTAAGTGCTGAGACTAAATAAGATTAGGATATCTGGTCGCATGGGTGAGTTGGACCAAAGGGTCTGTTTCCGTGCTGTACATCTCTATAACTCTATTAATCTAAATGTTTTTAAAGCTAAGATAGATTCTTTTGAAGCAATGAAGCAATTAAAGGTTACAGTGGGAGGGTGGGTGAGGGGAACTGAGGCTACAAAAAGATCAGCCATGATCTTATTGAATAGCAAAGCAAGCTCGAAGGGCCAGATGGCCTCCTGCTCCTGGCCCTAATGTTCTATGACAAACTGATTTTGCATCCAACTTGCCACCTCACCATCGATTCCATGCAATTTCATCTTCTGGAGCAGTCTACCATGATAGACCTTGTCAAATGCTTTAGTAAAGCCCATATAGACAACATCCATTTCCCTATCCTCATCAACCATCTTCATCACTTCCTCAAAAAACTCAATTAAGTTTGTGAGACAAGACTTCCCTGCATTAAGCCAGACTGGCTATCCCTAATAAGTCCAATTTTCTTCAAATGCAAGTAAATCCTGTCCCTATATTGGAATCTTTCCAATAATTTCACTCCCACTGATGTCAGGCCGACCAGCCTATATTTCTTAGATTCTCCCTGTTGCCTTTCTTAAACTAAGGAACAACATTGTCTACCATCTAGTGTTCTGGAACCTCACCTGTAGCTAAAGAGGATATAAAGATCAGATTAGATTAGATTACTTACAGTGTGGAAACAGGCCCTTCGGCCCAACAAGTCCACACCGACCCACCGAAGCATAACCCACCCATACCCCTACATTTACCCCTTTACCTAACACTACGGGCAATTTAGCATGGCCAATTCACCTGACTTGCACATCTTTGGACTGTGGGAGGAAACCGGAGCCCCCGGAGGAAACCCACGCAGACACGGGGAGAACGTGCAAACTCCACACAGTCAGTCGCCTGAGTCGGGAATTGAACCCGGGTCTCTGGCGCTGCGAGGCAGCAGTGCTAACCACTGTGCCACCGTGCCGCCCACAAAGATCTTTGTCAAGTCCCCATCAATCTCCTCCCTTGCCTCCCTCAGGAGGATAGATCTGGGATAGATCCAACAAGTCCTGGGGCTTATCCACATTAATGTTTTTCAACTTACTCAACACCTCTTCCTTCTTAATATCAACATGCCTTAGAGTATCACCAAACCCTTCCCTAATCTTACATCATTATCCATGTACATTCCTGTAGTGAATATCCATGTGAAGTACCCATTTTTGATCTCACCCACTTCCTCCGGTTCCATACATAAATTCTCTCCTTTATGCACTTTAACCAATTGACTCTTCAATTCCATGTCATCACATGCTACCCCCTCCAAGCCAGGCACTGCCCACGATCTTCCAGTTTCCTTCACCAGAGATAGTTTTTAGGACTAGATCTTCCCAAGATACTTTGTTGCGTTAACTTTTCAATTAGCTTGTTCTATGCTTATACTTAACTGCAGGTGTTTTTTAAAAAGGCTTGCATGTCAGTCCATCAGTACTTCTTTTTATTCATTTGTGGAACGTTGGTGTTACTGGCCGGACCCAACATTTATTGCCCGTCCCTAGTTGCCCTTGAGAAGGTGAGTGGGTGAGCTGCCTTCTTGAACCGCTGCAGTTCATGTGCTATGGGTTGACCCACAATGCCCTGAGGGAGGAATTCCAGGATTGTGACCCAGCGACAGTGAAGGAAAAGTGATATATTCCCAAATCAGGATGGTGAGTGGCTTGGAGCGGAACTTGCATGGGGTGGTGTTCTCATGTATCTGCTGCCCTTGTCCTACTAGATCGAAATATTTGTGGCTTTGGAAGATGCTGTTGAAGCATCTTTGGTGACTTTCTGCAGTGCATCTTATAGATAGTACACACTGCTGCTACTGAGCCTTGATGTTGGAGAGAGTGGATGTTTGTAGATGTGGTGCCACTCAAATAGGGTGCTTTGTCCTGGATGGTGTCAAGCTTCTTGAGTGTTGTTGGGGCTTCATCCATCCAGGCAAGTGGGGAATATTCCTGACTTGCACCTTGTAGATGGTGGACAGGCTTTGGGGTGTCAGGTGAACTACCCACTGTATGATTCCTAGCCTCTGACGTGCTCTTGTAGCCATTGTGTTTATATAGTGAGTCCAGCTGAGTTTCTGATTCATGATAGTGGGAGCTTCAGGGATGGTAACATTATTGGATGTTGAACGGTGATTGTTAGATTGTCCCTTACTGGAGATGGTCATTGCCTGGCATTTGTGTGTCATGAATGTTACTTGCTACTTGTCAGCCCAAACCTGGATATTATCCAGAATTTGTTGCATTTGAGCATTGGACTGTTTCAGTTTCTGAGGAGTTGTGAATGGTGCTGGGCATTGTGCAATCACTGGTGAAAATCCCCACTTCTGATCTTATGATGGAGGGACGGTCATTGATGAAGCAGCTGGAGATAGTTGGCCAGAGAATACTACCCTAAGGAACTCCTGCAGAAATGTCCTGAAGCTCCAACAACTACAAAAATCTTCCTATGTGTCAGGTATGACTCCAGTCAGCAGAGATTCCAGTTTTGTTGGAGCTCCTTAATACACACTCGGTCAAATGCAGCCTTGATATCAAGGGCAGTCACTCTCACCTCACCTCTCGAATTATGTCCATGTTTGAGCCAAGGCTGTAATGAGGTCAGGAGTTGAGGAGCCCTGGCAGAACACAAACTGGGCGTCACTGAGCAGGTTGTTGCTGAGCAGGTGCTGCTTGATAGCAATATTGATGAGACCTTCCATCACTTTACTGATGATCACGAGTGACTGATGAGGTGGATTGGATTTGTCCTGCTTTTTATGTACAGGACATACCTGGGCAATTTTCCACATTGTCGGGTAGATGACAGTGTTGTAACTGGAACAGCTTGGCTTGAGGTACGGCAAGTACTGGAGTACAAGTCTTCAGTACTATTATTGGGATGTTGTCAGGGCCCGTAGCCTTCGCAGTGTCCAGTGTCTCCCACCTGTTCTTTTGGTCGCAACATGATCCACAGCTTCCACTAGCTCTGCCGAAGCCTCTATTCAACAGAATTAACAGAACAACGTAACATTTTTTTAAGATTCAATTATGTTGCCGTTGGGAGATCCTTGGTTTAATTCATGAATATGCTTGGGTTCACACAACTCTTCTCTGGAGCATTGAAGGCTGAGGAGTGACCTGAGATATTTGAGGGGTGAAGTTTATAAAATGAGGAGCATGGATAGGGTAAATAGTCAAACTCTTTTCCCCAGGGTAGCAAAGTCCAAAGTTAAAGGGAATAGGCTTAAGGTGAGAGGAGAAAGATTTAACAGGGGCCTAAGTGGAATTTATTCACACAGAGGGTGGTGTGTATATGGAATGAGCTGTCCGAGGAGATGGTGAAGGCTGGTACAAATACAACATTTAAAACATATCTAGATATGAATAGGAAGGGTATATGAACAGGAAAGGTTTAGAGGCCAAATGCTGGCAAATGGGACTAGATTAACAGAGAATGTTTGGTCAGCATGGATGATTTGGACTAAAGGATCTGTTTTCATGCTATACATCTCTATCGCTCTAAGACAGCGTTCATACGATCCTGTCTTGTCAGTAATTAATGTAAGTCTTAGATGCTGGGTGTTGATCAAATTCCTTTAATGATTAAAAATTGTGATCAATGAAATGGAGGGTTTAAATATTTAAACATAAATGTTGCAATTTAGTACTCAATAAACAAGGTAAAACTGCGGACTTCTAATCAGACTTACTGCACACATTCAAAAAGCAAGAATGAGGTGAGTGCAGGTATATCGACAGAGATTGTAGAGATAAGGAGAGCAGAGATCTATGGCCATAAAGGATTTAAAATTAGGAGACTGCTTCACCAGGAACCAATACAGTTCATCAAGGACAATGCTGATACATGGATTAAGGTCCTTACTGAAAAGTTATAGTTGAGCTCACATTAATGGAAGGGACAATGTGGTAAACCAGGTGGCAGTGTGTTGGAATATTCAGGTCTATAGGTAGTGAAGGCATAAATAATGGTTTTAGCAGCTGATGAGCCAAGACATGAATAAAGTCAGGTGATATGTTGCTGTGAATTTGTAGCTGGCAGCTGATTGTGAACAGGCTGATTTAGTCTTGGACTATTGGTGGGTGGAGGTGTGTGGCAGTAATTAGAGAATGGAATTTTAATGCAGGGAATGAAAATAATGGCTTCCAGCACATATGTGAGAATTAATGCTCACTGCTGTCTAATGTGGCTGGGGGACTGGATGAAACAGAAGGTGAAAATGCCATTCGACAACCATCGGAAAGAACATTTCCACATTTTCAACACCTGGTAGCTGACAGTCTCCAGCCTATTTCTTGTGCCTTGCAGTCGAATCCTTGGGTGGATTTCATCAATCAGAGGTGTAATGAGCAACTGAACAGAATTAAAAAAAAATAAAGTTTGTGGTCCTGATGAGATTCCAGAAGGTCTTCAAAGCCACTAGGTTAGGTTTTTGATTCACATCAGGTCTCCACACGCTCACCCTACTTTTAGTAAGGAAAATAATTCCCACCACACCCTTGCTGATTTCAGAAATGCAACAATTCTAAATAATTTCAAGAAGGGAGCTGAAGCAAGCTGAAGAAATTGAGCTATTTTCCTGTTGCCCATTGTAAAGAAAATTCTGACATTGGAGACTTGATGCAGGAGGGATAGCTTTAGATTCCAGAGGCACTGGGGACGGTGGGACCTGTCCAAGCCAGACAGGTTACATCAGAATAGAGGGATCTTGTAGTGTCAGGATAAATGGGCTCAAATCCCACCTGCTCCAAGGGTGTGACAAAACATCCCTGAACAGGATTTCTTTTTTTGATAATCTATATGAACAGAAGAGCACCAGCCTTCTCACAGGGAGGTTTGCTAATGCTTTTGGGTTGGATTTAAACTAGATTGGCAGGGAGCCAAATCCTGACAAGTAGTTCAGAGTGAGAGAAGCTGAATGGGGTTAAGAGACTAGAATGTGAGTGAGTCTGGAATGCTGGGAAAATACAGACTAGATAAGAAAGAAGTGCATCTAGCATGGCTAAATGGAATACGTTCACAGAGGTAGAAGACAGAGAGTGATGGTGGAGGTTGTTTTTCAGACTGGAGGCCTGTGACCAGTGGAGTGCCCCAAGGATCAGTGCTGGGTCCACTACTTTTCATCATTTATGTAAATGATTTGGATGTGAGCATAAGAGATATAGTTATTAAGTTTACAGATGACACCTAAATTGGAGATGTAGTGGACAGTGAAGAAGGTTACCACAGATTACAACAGGATCTGGACCAGATGGGCCAATGGGCTGAGAAGTAGCAGATGGAGTTTAATTCAGATAAATGCGAGATGCTGTATTTTGGGACAGCAAATCAAAGCAGGACTTATACACTTAATGGTAAGGTCTTAGGGAGTGTTGCTGAACAAAGAGACCTTGGAGTGCAGGTTCATAGCTCCTTGAAAGTAGAGTCACAGGTAGATAGGATAGTGAAGAAGGCGTTTGGTATGCTTTCCTTTATTGGTTAAAGTATTGAGTACAGGAGTTGGGAGATCATGTTGCGGCTGTACAGGACATTAGTTAAGCCACTGTTGGAATATTGCATGCAGTTCTGGTCTCCATCCTATCAGAAAGATGTTGTGAAACCTGAAAGTGTTCAGAAAAGATTTACAAGGATGTTGCCAGGGTTGGAGGGTTTGAGTGATAGGGAGAGGCTGAACAGGCAGAGGCTGTTTTCCCTGGAGCGTCGGAGGCTGAGGGGTGACCTTATAGAGGTTTACAAAATCATGAGGGGCATGGATAGGATAAATAGACAAAGTCTTTTCTCTGGGGTGGGGGAATCCAGAACCAAAGGGCGTAGGTTTAGGGTGAGAGGGGAAAGATATAAAAGAGACTTAAGGGGCAATTTTTTCACACAGAGGGTGGTACATGTATGGAATGAGCTGCCAAATGAAGTAGAGGTTAGTACAATTGCAACATTTAAGAGGCATTTGGATGGGTATATGAATAGGAAGGGTTTGGAGGGATATGGGCCGGGTGCTGGCAGGTGGGACTAGTTTGGGTTGGGATACCTGGTCGGCATGGACGGGTTGGACCGAAGGGTCTGTTTCCATGCTGTACATCTCTATGACTCTATGTTCTAATGCAAAAAACCTGAAAAACAAGACCAATCACCTAAAATCACAGATAGGCCTGTGATAGTATGATTTCATAGCTATGACCAATACTTGACTGAAAGATGAGTGGGATTGGCAGCTCAGTCTTCCTGATTATATAGTATTCAGACAAAATACAGAGGGAGATTAAAAGGAGGAGAGGTTTTGCAATATTGCTCAAGGTATCAGTTATAGCAGTGAGCAAGAATGATGTCTCAGAAGGATTATCAAATGAGGATGTACAGGTAAATGCTCCCAGTCAGTCAGGGGGAGGTAGATATCAAATGTGTAAACAAATTTCAGAGAAGTGCAGGAATAATAAGGCAGTAATAGCAGGGATGTTAACTATCCATGAACTAGGATATTTTCTGTGTGCAATGCAGGGAGGGAGCAAAATTTTTAACTTATATCCAGGAGAACGTTTTTGGCCAGCACATAGAAGGACCAAGTAAGGATGGGTCAGCGCTGGACCATTCAATCTGGGCAGAGTGAAGGTGTATCACTAGGGTAGCAGTTGGGATAGTGATGAGAACTCAGCTACATTTAGGATAGTTTGGGAGAATGTTGAGGATGAACTGGTTATAAATGTTTTAACCTGTGAAAAAGCTAACTTTACAAAGATACAATTTGGCCTAAGGGGACTGAAAACAGATAAAAATGTCAGAGCAGTGAGAGGCTTTGAAGGAGGAAAAATCGAGACTACAGGACAAGTGTGTTCCAGTAAAGACAAATGATGAGAAGATGACCAGAGTACCCCAGATATCAAAGGACAGTAAGGTTAGGATTAAGAAAAAACATCTTGTAGCAGATACTGAGGAATCAATACAGGAGAAAGCCTTGGCAGGTAAAATAAAGGAAAACTTAAAGGGCTTTTTAAATTATAAGAAGAGCATGACAATAACTAGGGAAAGCACAGAACTCATTAGCAACCATAGGAGTAAAGATTGATTTGATTTATTGTAGTCATGTATACCTAAGTACTGTGAAGAGCTTTGTTTGCAGGCAGTACAGGCAGGTCATAGTAAGCAAGGTCATATAGATCATAGGGTGCTGAGACAGTGAGGTATGCAAGGTTACACTCACAGGAGGGGGGAAAAACAAGGTCAGCGTTATTTGAGACTAGAGAGTCCACTCATCAGTCTAATAACGGCAGGAAAGAAGCTGTTCCTGAACCTGTTGGTGCGTGTGTTCAAACTTCTCAATCTTCTGCCTGACGGAAGAGGTTGTAGGAGAGCATTACCAGAGTGGGTGGGGTCTTTGATGATGTTGGCAGCCTTTCCATGGCAGTGAGCCGTGTAAATGGCGTCCATGGATGGGAGGCTGGCTTATGTGATGGTCTGGACTGTGCACACCACCTTCTGTAGTTTCTTATGGTCCTGGGCAGAGCAGTTGCATAATAGGCCATTATGCACCCTGACAATACGCTCTGAATGATGCATTGTAAAAGTTGGTGAAGGTCTTTCTGGACTGGCCAAATCTCCTAAGTTGCCTAAGGAAAAAGCATTGTTGTGTCTTCTTGACTGTTGTATCTATGTGGGAAGTCCAGGAAAGGATGCTGGTTATTGTCACTCCTAGGAACTTGACGCTTTCAACCCTCCCAACCATACCTCCGTTGATGTAAATGGGGGCATGTCCTCCTCCTTTCTTTCTGAAGTCAATGATCAGTTCTTTTATTTTGCCGACATTGAGAGAGACGTTGTTCTCACTGCATCATGTCACCAAGCCCTCTATCTCCTTTCTGTATTCTCACTCATTGTTGTTAGATATCCATTCTACCACGGTGGTGTCATCAGCAAACTTGTAGATGACACTCGTTTGGAATTTGCCAACAAAATTGTGGTTGTACAGGGAGTTCAGTGGGGGGGCTCCAGTGTTGAGGGTCATTGTAGAGGAGATGATGTTTCCTGTCTTCACTGATTGCAGAGCCAAGACCTAGGTCTTGGAGTTTTGACTTCAGTCTGGAGGGTATTATGGTGTTGAAGGCGGAGCTATAGTCAATGAGCAGGAGTTTGACGTAGATGTCCTTGTTGTCCAAATGTTCCCCAGATGAGTGCAGGGATAGGGAAATGGTATCTGCTGTGGATCTGTTACGTCGGGGTCAAATTGTAGAGGATTGGGGCAGGCTGGGAGATTGGAGTTGATGTGGGCCATGACCAGCCTCGCGAGGCACTACATGATTAGATTAGATTAGATTAGATTAGATTACTTACAGTGTGGAAACAGGCCCTTCGGCCCAACAAGTCCACACCACCCCGCCGAAGCGCAACCCACCCATACCACTACATCTACCCCTTACCTAACACTACGGGCAATTTAGCATGGCCAATTCACCTGACCTGCACATCATTGGACTGTGGGAGGAAACCCACGCAGACACGGGGAGAATGTGCAAACTCCACACAGTCAGTCGCCTGCGGCGGGAATTGAACCCGGGTCTCTGGCGCTGTGAGGCAGCAGCGCTAACCACTGTGCCACCGTGCCACCCACGGAGGTCAGACCCACTGGGCAGTAGTCATTAAGGCACTTTGCATATGGACCTGGAAAATGTGGGCACAGTCCTCACTGAATACTTTATTCAGGTCTTCACAATGGAAAAGGAGAATCAGGGTGGAGGAGTCTGAAATATTAGAAGAAATTAGCGTAGAGAGGAGGTACTATCAGGTTTAGCAATCTTCTGTCTGTAAACCTGGTTAAGGTTTGTATTGAGGGAGGGAAGGGAGGAGATAGCAGGGGCCCGGGTAGTAATTTTCAAATCCTCTCTGACCAGAGGTGAGTTGCCAGAAGATTGGAGGACTGCTCACACTGTTTCATTTGTAAAGCAGAAATAGGTCATAAAATGTCAGTGTCTAAATCAGTGTGGTGCGGGAAAAGCAGAGCAGGTCAGGAGCATCTGAGGAGCAGGAGAATCGACGTTTTGGGCAAAAGCCCTTCATCAGGAATGGAGCCAGAAAATTTTGCCAGAAAATGTCAGACCAGTCAGACTACACTCAATGGCTGGAAAAGATATGAGAAAGAATTCTGAGGGACAAACTACATCTGCACTTGCAAAGACATTGACTTTTTTTTATTCAACATTTTACAAATTAACAAACACATGACACACTAACCGTTAACAGTCAAAAGAAAGCTACAAAGAAACAGGGACCTGAAAATAAACACCTCCATTTCCCCTATAACCAACAAGAAAAGCAATACACAGAACCATTGAAGTAAAGCACATTGCAATCAAGACATGGATATATTGGATTTACCTCATGAATAGGTGGAGCACATGCTGAGCAGGAGCAGACACGGAACTGCTGAGTAAGTGAGGTAATATATTTGGGCAGTTGCTTTACCCAAAATACTACTGAGGTAGTGTCTCCCACCCATCATTCTCCTCTAACCAAAACAGAGGTCCGATTTGGTGAGGTTACTTTTTTTTTAACTTAGCCTGTTTGGGAATTCAGAACCATGGGAATGGATGTTAGGGCAGTTGAGTGCTCCTCCTGTAGAATGTGGGAGGTAAGGGTCACCACTAGTGTCCCCACTGACTTCATCTGTGAAATGTGCACCCAACTTCAGCTCCTCAGAAACCGTGTTAGGGAACTGGAGCCAGTTTGGATCATTCAGGAGGCTGAGGGGGTAACTGAGAGGAGTTACAGAGAGGTTGTCACACCTCAGGTACAGGAAAAAAGGTAGTTAGGTTATAGTCAGAGGACGGAAATGGAACAGGCAGACAATGCAAGGATCACCTGTGGCCGTTCCCTTCAACAATGGGTATACTGTTTTGGACACTGTTGGGGGGGGGACTACTTACCAGAGGTAAGCCATGGGGCACAGGTCTCTGGCACAGTGTCTGTCCCTGTTGCTCAGAAGGGAAGGGGGAAGGGGGAAGGGGAGCGGGAGCAGAGCATTAGTCTTTGGGGACTCCATAGTTAGGGGGGTAGATAGGAGGTTCTGTGGGAATGAGAGAGACTCACGGTTGGTGTGCTGCCTCCCATGTGCCAGGGTCCATGATGCCTCGGATCATGTTTTTGGAAGCCTTAAGGGGGAGGGAGAGGGAGAGCAGCCCCAAGTCGTGGTCCACATAGGCACCAGAGATAGGTGGAAAAAGGGATGGGGATGTAAGGCAAAAATTCAGGGAACTAGGGTGAAAGTGTTGTTATCTCTGGTTTATTACCCGTGCCACATGCTAGTGAGGCGAGGAATAGAGAGAGAGAGGAGTTGAACATGTGGCTACAGGGATGGTGCAGGAGGAAGGGTTTGGGATTCCTAGATAATTGGGGTTTATTCTGGGGTAGGTGGGACCTCTACGAACTGGATGGTCTGCACTGAAACCAAACGGGTACCAATATCCTGGGGCGGGGAAATTGCGAATGCTGTTTGAGAGGGTTTAAACTAATTCAGCAGGGGGATGGGAACCTGAATTGTAGCTCCAGTACACAGGAGGTTGAGAGTAGTGAGGTCATGAATAACGTTTCAATGTCATGAGAGTGTACTGGCACACAGGAAGGTGCTTTAAAGTGTGCCTACGTCAACACCAGGAACATCCAGAATTTAGATGGGTGAACTTGCAGCATGCATTGGTACCTGGAACTTTGATGTTGTGGCCATTTTGGAGACATGGATAGAGCAGGGACAGGAATGGTTGTTGCAGGTTTTTCAGTAAGATCAGGGAAGGTGGTACAAGAGGGGGGAGGTGTGGCATTGTTTGTCAAGGACAATATTAAGGTGGCAAAAAGGATGTTTGATGAGGACTCTTCTACTGAGGTAGTATGGGCTGAGGTTAGAAACAGGAAAGGAGAGGTCACCCTGTTGGGAATTTTCTATAGGCCTCTGAAAAGTTCCAGAAATGTAGAAGAAAGGATTGCAAAGGTGATTTTAGATAGGAGCGAAAGTAACTGGGTAGTTGTTATGGGGTCTTTAACTTTCCAAATATTAACTGGAAACACTATAGTTCAAGTACTTTAGATTGGTCAGTTTTTGTACAATGTGTGCAGGAGGGTTTCCTGACACAGTATGTAGGTAGGCCAACAAGGAGCGGGGCCACATTGGATTTGGAACTGGGTAATGAACCCAGCCAGGTATTAGCTTTGGAGGTAGGTGAGCACTTTGGTGACAGTGGCCACAATTCGGCTACATTTACTTTAGCGACGGAAAGGGATAGGTATATACTGCAGGGCAAGAGTTATAGCTAAGAGAAAGGCAATTATGATGCGATTAGGCAAAATTTAGGATGCATAGGATGGGGAAGGAAACTGCAGGGAATGGGCACAATTGAAATGTGGAGTTTGTTCAAGAAACAGCTACTGCGTGTCCTTGATAAGTATGTCCCTATCAGACAGGGAGGAAGTGGTTGAGTGAGGGAACCATGGCTTACGAAAGAAGTTGCATTTCTTGTCAAGACGAAGAAGGAGGCTTATGTAAAGAGGAGGCGTGAAGGTTCAGTTAGGGCACTTGAGAGTTACATGTTAGCCAGGAAGAACCTAAAGAGTGAGCTAAGAGGAGCCAGGAGAGGACATGAGACATCTTTGGCAGGAGGGATCAAGGAAAACCCTAAAGCTTTCTATATGTATATCAGGAATAAAAGAATGACTAGAGTAAGATTAGGGCCAGTCAAGGACAGTAGAGGGAATTTGTGCATGGAGTCCGAAGAGGTGCTAAATGAATATTTTTCATCAGTATTCAAAGTGGAAAAAAACAATATTGTTGAGAATATTGAGATACGGGCTATTAGACTAGACAGGATTGAGGTTCACAAGAAGGAGGTGTTAGCAATTCTGGGATTTATTTTAGGATTCTCTGGGAAGCCAGGGAGGAGATTGCAGAGCCTTTGGCTTTGATCTTTGTGTCATCGTTGTCTACAGGATTAGTGCCAGAAGACTGGATGTTAGCAAATGTTATTCCCTTGTTCAAGAAGGGGAGTAGAAACAACCCTGGAAATTATAGACCAGTGAGCCTTACTTTGGTTATGGGTAAAGTGTTGGAAGGAATCATAAGAGATAGGATTTATAATAATCTAGAAAGAAATAAATTTGATTATGGATAGTCAACATGGTTTGGTGAAGAGTAGGTCGTGCCTCACAAACCTTATTGAATTCTTTGAGAAGGTGAACACAGGTGGATGAGGGTAAACAGTTGATGCGGTGTAGATGGATTTCAGTAAGCATTTGAATAGATTATCCATGGTAGGCTATTGAACAAAATACGGAGGCATGGGATTGAGGATGATTTAGTGGTT
Organism: Chiloscyllium plagiosum; assembly: GCF_004010195.1. NCBI lineage: Eukaryota > Metazoa > Chordata > Chondrichthyes > Orectolobiformes > Hemiscylliidae > Chiloscyllium > Chiloscyllium plagiosum. The sequence goes on along the minus strand of NC_057730.1, from coordinate 58,033,468 downwards.
TGGATCAGAAATTAGCTAACTGAAAGACAACAGGGTGGTGGTTGATGGGAAATGTTCACCCTGGAGTTCAGTTACTAGTGGTGTACAACTAGGAACTGTTTTGGGGCCATTGATGTTTGTCATTTTTATAAATGACCTGGATGAGGGTATAGAAGGATGGGTTAGTGTCATCTGCAAATTTACTAAGGTCAGGGTAGTTGTAGACAGTGTGGAAGGATGTTGGCAGTTACAGAGGGGCATAGATAAGCTGCAGAGCTGGGTTGAGAGGTGTCAAATGGAGTTTAATGCAGGAAAGTGTGAGGTGATTCACTTTGGAAGGAATAATAGGAATAGAGAGTACTGGGCCAATGGCAATATTCTTTTGTCTGTGTCTATGTACATAGATCCCTGAAAATTCCTAGTCAGCCTGATAGGGTTGATTGGCCTATGCTGTGTTCGGTTTTATTGGTAGAGGGATTGAGTTTCAGAGCCCTGAGGTTATGCAGCAGCTGTACAAAATGCTGGTGCAACCACACTTGGGAATATTGCGTACAGTTCTGCTCACCGCATTATAGGAATGATGTGGAAGCACTGGGAAGGGTGCAGAGGAGCTTTATCAAGATGTTGCCTGGTATTGAGGGAAAGTCTTATAAGACTGAGAGACTTGAGGCTGCTTTCGTTAGAGACAAGGTGTTGAGAGGTGACTTAATAGAGATATACAGGATAATCAGAGAATCATATAGGGTGGACAGTGAGAGCCTTTTTCCTCAGATGGTGATGGCTAGCACAAGGGGACGTAGCTTTAAACTGAGGGGTGATAGATACAGGACAGCTGTCAGAGGTAAGGTTCTTTACTCAGAGAGTAGTAAGGGCATGGAATACCCTGCCTGCAAAAGTAGTAGACTCGCCAACTTTAAGGACATTTAAATGGTCACTAGATAAACATATGGATGATCATGGAGTACTGTAGGTTAGATGGGCTTCAGATTGGTTTCACAGGTCAGCATAACATCAAAGGCTGAAGGGCCTGTACTGCACTGGAATGTTCTATTAGCTGCTCTGGTTACATTAGAATCAGAATATGGACCTAAATTTAGTTAGGATAAGTAATTCATGGATGACATGAAAATTGTTAAAAATCACACAACACCAGGTTATAGTCCAACAGGTTTAATTGGAAGCACACAGCTTTCGGAGCGACGCTCCTTCATCAGGTGATTGTGGAGGGCTTGATCATAACACAGAATTTATAGCAAAAATTTGCAGTGTGATGTAACTGAAATTATACATTGAAGAATTGTCTGTTAAGCCTTTCATCTGTTAGAATACAGTGATAGTTTCACTTCTTTCATGTGTAAATCACAAAACCCTTTTTTTTAAAGTTGCATTCTCGGGTTAGCTGTTAACAATGGTGATAGCTAAACAATG
>NC_057730.1:58022436-58031856 GCF_004010195.1 Chiloscyllium plagiosum | reverse complement strand
CTCCGGGCATCCTTGCCTGCAACGTATAAGATAGACAATGTTGGCTGAGTCACATGAGTACCTGCCATGTACACGGTGGGAGGTGTCCCCACTCGTAATAGTGGTATCTATGTCCACAATCTGACACGTTTTGCAGCGTCCACCGTGACAGGGTTGTATGGAGTTGTCCTGAGAGCCGGGCAGTTTGCTACGAACAATGATCTGTTTGAGGTTTGGCGGTTGTTTAAAGACAAGTCGTGGAGGTGTGGGGAAGGTCTTGGTGAGGTGCTCATCTCCATTGATAATGTTTTGCAGGTCACGAAGAACATGGCGTAATTTTTCAGCTCCTGTTCAGTACTTCCCAGCATTTGCTATAAATTCTGTGTTACGATCGAGCCCTCCGCAATCACATGATGAAGGAGCGTCGCTCCGAAAGCTAGTGTTCTTCTAATTAAACCTGTTGAACTATAACCTGGTGTTGTGTGATTTTTAACTTTGTACACCCCAGTCCAACACCGGCATCTCCAAATCATGAAAATTGTTAGTGTGGTAAAGTGGGAAACGGTGTAAACTGCAGAAGGTTATCAACGGACCAGACAGGTGAACGGAGCAGTGGCAAATGGAATTCAACACAGAAAAGGTGTGGACTTGGGGAAGCCAAGGGAATACACGATAGATTGCTGGGCCCTGGAAGGTACTGAAGATCAGAGAGACCTTGGTATGCATATCCACAGATCACTAAAAGTATGGCAGATGGATTAGGTAGTTATGGCTGCAAATGGGATACTTGCCTTTATTGGCTGATGCATGGAATGCAAAAGCTGCCTGGACTGGGCGGTCCTGAGTCTACATTCTCAGCTGGGCGGCACGGTGGCACAGTGGTTAGCACTGCTGCCTCACAGTACCAGAAACCTGGGTTCAATTCCCGCCTCAGGCAACTGTCTGTATGGAGTTTGCATATTCGCCCCATGTCTGCGTGGGTTTCCTCCGGATGCTCTGGTTTCCTCCCACAGTCCAAAAAGGTGAATTGGATATGCTAAATTGCCCGTACTGTTAGGTGAAGGGGTAAATGTAGGTGAATGGGTCTGGGTGGCAGTGTGGACTTGTTGGGCCAAAGGGCCTGTTTTCATACTAAGAATTCTCCTGAATCATCTGCTTCCTGTGGCTTTCAGCGTTTAGGAGGAACATTTGACATGGTCTTTGCTGTCAATCAAAACTAAGGGAAATGCAACCAAACCAGGAATGCTACATTGCATTTATTGACCTGACCAAAACATTTGACTCTGTAAATCACAAGGTTCTGTGGGGTGTTCTCTTGGATTTGCTTATCCAAGAAATGTAGTTATAATCCTGCAACTTCATGATATAACTGCAGCTATCATGAGTGGAAAATCTGAACAGGCACTTTCAGATTCCAGACCAGCAGCAACGAAGGCTGCATGAGGATATCCATATGATTCACATTTTACTAAACAGTGGCTTTATCTCAAAGTGCAATCATAAATGAGGCTTCTACAAGACCAGTTAGAATGAATCAGACATTATGTTCAGGTCCTATCTTCTCAACTCTCAAATGCTCAGATTTCCAGATGGCAACAAAGGAAACATTGCAAAGATGCACAGAAATATTCCTTGAAGTACAACAGTGACTTGGAGATGTTTGTTACCTATTGTTCAATAGGGTGACCACAAATATGCATCATGTTTGTGTCCATAGTGATGAGGCAGATGCCACCACACTGTGGACAGACTACTCCATGATCTGCAGATTGAAAATCAGCCTGATTTGTCACATGAACGCACATGGAAGAAACTACTGTGCAAATCAACAATTTCTTCAAACTGAGGGAACGCCAACAATGCCAAGAAGCTCCATGCAGATAGATCTTTGCGGAAACCAGATTTAACAGTGCAGGAGGGGGAAGGGAAACTATAATAGATACAAGATTGGAAACAGATGAGGGCACACCCACCATTTCAACTTCAGTGAAGACTTCAAAAGTGGATGGTGTGGTTTACAATAAAGACTGCATACAAGGAAGATGAGAATGCTAATTTACATTTTTGCACTGCACAGATGTGAACTTGTAAAAGCTGTTTCAAGCCTGGAGTAGTGCCAGAAATCTATTTGTAATATGGAGTTCCAGGCAAGACTATGGGAGAGAACAAAACCTACTGGTGCTAAGGATGGGGCGTGTGTGTGGTTTCCAATTTTTAGCGTGTCAGCTCAGACAACAATACAGTTTAATCACTAATGAGTATCTCAAATTTTTTTTAAGGTTCATAGAAGTCAGTATATTTTCCTTCCTGAAATTTTAATGCATTATATATCCCCTTTTGGGTTAATTGCAAGGAATATATAATTTTTTTTTCTAAAAAATAAACCACATTCAATAAAGTCAGCATAAACTTTCCATTTATTGAAAGTGCAGAAACAATTAGTGAACATTTTTATTACATAGTCCATAAAATAACAGATTAAATACCCCCAATAATACACTTCATAAGGTATTACTTTGTATAATTACATAATGTACAGAGGTAATCAGAGAGTTAGACTGCTCAGAAACCAACACGCATTTGTTCAGCAAAGAAAGCATGTTTTGTGCTTTTTTCAAAAATAATTTTACAGTTTAAAACTAAACCCTGAGGAGATCTTAACAACACAGGAAAGCTGCTGTCCAATGTAGTCCACCTACATGAACATCAACTAGCCACAAGAAGACATGACCCTCTCTCACTAGTATCTTTACATACAGATGAAGAAGGACACCACTTCGACTGGGACAACACATCCATCATAGGACAAACCAAACAGAGACATGCACAAGAATTCCTAGAAGCATGGCATTCCAACTGGAAAAAAGAAAATTTACAGCCCAGGAACAGGCCCTTCGGCCCTCCAAACCTGAGCCGATCCAAATGTACTGTCTAAACCTGTCACCCAATTCCTAATCATCTGTATCCCTCTGCTCCCCACCTACTCATGCATCTGTCCAGACTCATCTAATGAATCTAGCATGTCAGCCTCTACTACCTCTGCTGGCAATGCATTCCAGGTGCCCACCACCCTCTGGGTAACTCTATCAAAAAACACATCGACTTGGACCCGATTTACCACCCCCGAGAAAAGATGACATCTCCATAGAAAATGACATCACCAACCCAAACATATAAATTAAAAGCATGAATAATCAGCAATGCTTCATCTGGAGGCCCACTGAAGATGTTACCTAGTATGGTGACAAAACGTCGGAAAATGAATCTTCCAGCTCAGTGAGCAAACCTATATCCAAAAAACTGTTCTGACATACAAATGAAAGGGCATATGAATAAACTTGTGTACAATTAATAATGCTATATACACCATTTTCAAAGCTTATGACTCCATCACAACTACTGCAAACATTCACTTTTTTCCTTTTTGGTCACAATATAGAAGAATAACTTGGAGAAATGTGGTTTTATAGTTAAGCTATTTAAAGTAATGCTAAACACACTTGTATTGGTTTGAAACATAAAACTGAGGAACAGCACATGACCAAGGAAGCAATTGATTTTAATAGCTAAGCAGGTTTTGGGCAGGTAATGCAAGATCCCTTTGGTGGCTTAAGATGGAAGTTAGGGTATTTTAACTCAAATCAACAATTAATTGCTCACGGAAACAGGTGAAAGCAGTTGAGGAGATGATGTTCAGACACTGAGCAGCACCAAAGGTCAACTTGTAGGTGGGAAACCTGCAGCTTCCTGTGCAAGGCTTCCTAGTGCTACGCCCCCTGGTCTTACAAACTAACAATTTTCACTAAGCTACTTTCACTTGGTGAAATAGGTAGTGACTAATATGCTCAAGAGACTGTAACTGACATAACAGGACTTCAAACTGGAATTCCCTCAAACTTCTCATGGAGACCTCACTAACTGCAGATGAAATAACATTTAAAACAATGATAGCACAATTACAATGGTCCATACAATTTAAGCAAAGTTTGATAGTCACAGAATTATTTTGAATTCCCACACCTTACAAGTCTGCTAGATTAAAATTGATCATGCCTTTTCACATCAGATTCCAATTCCAACTCTTCCTTCTGATTTGGTTTTGCAAATGTTGAGATAAATGGTGCTAATACCTCTGGATACAAAGACTGCTCTGAAGTGGATTCTCTCCATAACAGTGGCAGAAATCATCAACACTCTTTTACTGAGTGCATAGGTTTGTAGGAAATGGACAACTAAGAAAGTAATTGAATTAAGATTAACAGCAGTTTCTTGATTCATGCACACAATAGATGTGTTTTGTAATTTTCCATCAACTTTCAAAACAGTTATTGGAGCATCATTCTCTTAACAGTTGGCCTCAAACATACTTCAGGACATTAGAGCAGTTTCATTATTACTCAGTTCTGTATTACATGTTATAAAAGTCGATTGTGTTTATTTAGTACCTTTAACATAGTAAAACATCAGAAGGTGCTTCAGAATTCTAGTCAGTCAAAATTTGGCACAAAATAAAGAAACAGAGAATTAAAGAAGGTTGAAACAGGGTCTTAAGACAGATGTGGAAGCTTCAAGAAGAAAATCTAAAATGAATGTCTTCTGGTGATTGAAGCTGGATGTTGGTTAACTGAGGTGAAAACAAAGGCAATGGATGGATTGAGAGGTGGTGGCAAGGTGGAGCTGGTGTCAACAGTGCATGCCCATCCCAGCATCAAATCAGAAATAGTCACTTGGGGCAGCTTATGATGAAAACTAGAAGGTCAAATACTGATTCTGGCAATTGGGCATAACCTGACTAGAAAAGGGCAGAGAAAGGCAGGACCATTCATTAAACAGAAGTAAGTCATTACAGGAGGGTGGTGTCGGCAGTTGCGTCAAACCCTGCAAATAGTCCATACAGGATGGGGAAGGGTAGCAGCAAGGGTTTAACGGTGGAATGATGTTGGCATTTTTTTTTAAAGAAAGAGGTCAGTGCTTGATACAGGAACATATCAAGTAGCATGGAAAACAGGATGGCTATCAGCTAAAGACAAGTATAGTTGAGAGGGCAGGATGCAGATTTCATACAGAGCTCTGAACTAGTTAGAGCAGAAATAGAACAGAAACAAGTCAAAGAGTAGGTTCAGGACTGGAACAAAGGGGAACCTTAGTTTCCCTGGTTTTGGAGAAAGGGGTAATGTAGTAAAGCTGATAGAGAGAAAGTGAATCTTAGTGACAAAAAAAATTCATGACTGCCTTGCACTTGATGGTACAGACGAGGGAAGAAGGAAATGAAAAGTCAGGCATGGTTTACAGAGGCAGTTAATGACACAGAAAATAACTGAATTACCTTTACTTTACAGAAAAATATGGTGCAAACAGCAGCGTTGGTACAAAAGGACCTGACAGATATTGGTGTGGCCCAGCTAAATCTGGCAACAAATGGTAGAGTTGTACAGCAAGTATAAGATCAACTCTGTCCTTGAGAATCAAACATGGTTGCAAAGTGAAGGTTTTACTGCTGACAAGCACATCAAACATTGAGTGCATCAAGTAATTGAGTAGATCAATGGCCACAGATATGTCAGAAATGGAGGGCCAAAATTTACATGTGGGTGCTTGAAAGTGTATTTGTAAATGACTTTGGAGCTAAAGAGAGAATAGATCAATTGTAGTAAATTGAGATGTGGAGGTGCTAGTGTTGGGCTGGGATGGACAAAGTCAGAAGTCACACAACACCAGGTATATATAGTCCAACAGGTTTACTTGAAATCACAAGCTTTCAGCATGTAGTTCCTTCATCAGATGAAGGGGCTACATTCCAAGAGCTTGTGATTTTAAATAAACCTGTTGGACTATATACCTGGTGTTGTGTGACTTTTGATAGAGTAAGTTAACAATGAGCTACAAAGGTTGATCCAGAGTGCAGAGTAGGTGGGAATCGAGTAGATTAACAGAGAGATAAATGCAGAGAACGATAATGAAGAGCATGGGAAAAGTGGCAGCAAAAGTGAAACCATAACGGGAAAGAACAGTAGCAACAGATTTAGTCTAGATCAGCACACAGTGAAATGTTTCTGTAAACCAGCATTATGTACTCAGAAGCAGATTAGACATTGGAACGAAAAGGTTGCTATGTAGGGTAAAAGAACCAGAATTCACTCAAGGAGAAGCAGGATGTTTGCAGAGGATCCAGGTCAAAATAAAGCTGAGAAAGTAGAAGCTGGTAGAACAGAACAATACAGCACAGAACAGGCCCTTTGGCCCACGATGTTGTGCCCAACATTTGTTCTAGCTTAAGCACCCATCCATGTACCTATCCAATTGCCGCTTAAAGGTCACCAATGATTCTGACTCTACCACTCTCACAGGCAGCGCATCCCATGCCCCCACCACTCTCTGGGTAAAGAACCTACCCCTGACATCTCCCCTATACCTTCCACCCTTCACCTTAAATTTATGTCCCCTTGTAACACTCTGGTGTGCAGGGACAGGTGCTGGGTTATAGTATGTGAGTGACAGAGCACAGTTAGAGAACAGCAGCAGCATCATAATGTAGAAAATAATCCTGGAGTCTGGGAAGTCAAATGTAAGCCAATGATGAGCAGAGTGAAAACAAAGAATGACTTCAACTTGTGTGCATTTATTTTACACATACTTAACATTTACAGCATCTGAACATGTTTTCATCCATAAATAAACAAGACAGTATCTTCAGAAACTAGGAAGGAATACTGCCTTCCCTAGCAAATCTTGACAGGTACATCACTTTAGCATTTTGCTGTACCTATTTGATGCTAACATTATGCTGCTCTTTTAATTATAATTATTTACACTATTAATGGAGTTTACCAAATCAAAACCTATTTTCCTTTCTGAATATCAAAATACAAAAAAAATTCAAAGAGATTGGTACACCTTGTTTAATACAGGACACCATTCATACATTTAGTTCAGTAGCACTACATATGTGAGTTTATACAGAAATCTCAGGAGATAAGTTAGGAAGCAGGTGAACATTTTTCAATAAGGCTGTCAGTAATGTAAATACAATGGAGAATTTTTTCATAGTATCGCTTCTCATCTGAATAATTTACAGTCCAGGCAACCACTTCAACCCCTCTTTCAGCCCAGAACCGAATGTAGTCCCTACAGAAATCGAAAATTGGAGAGTTATTTAAATTGATACCACTTTTTAAAAACAGCAAATGTATTTATTTTACTTTCCCTAAACATTTTTCCAGGGTCGTCCTCCTCTCCACAGTTCTAGATATTTCATAATCAATCTATTCAGAGATGTTATCATCTGCCTCAAGGCTTGAACCAGTTCTCCTGGTCCAGATGTAGAGACACTACCACTGTGCCAAAAGACCCTTCTCGACAGTTCTCTACTGTATTGGCTGGAACTGAGATTAAAACCAAGAGTTCTCCCTTTAAAGGCATAGATAGAGAATTTTTTCTGAGGGTAGTGTATGGAGCTCCCTTCCCTAAAAAAAATGCTGCATCATTAAATTTATTCCAGATTGAGTTTGCTAGATTTTTGATAGACAAGGGAATCATGCATTATGGAGTATGGACAGGAGAATGATTCTGAGACCATAACCAGCCATGATAATATTGAATGGCAGAACTGGTTCAAAAAAGACAAGACTGGAGGGTAGTGAATGTTGTGCCACTATTGAAGAAGGGCTGCAAAGACAAGCCCAGGACTTATAGACCAGTCAGCTTAACCTCTATGGTAGGTAAGTTACTTGAGGAGATTCTGAGGGTCAAGATATACATGCATTAGGAAATACAGAGTTGATTAGTCAGCATGGTTTTGTGAGAGAAAGATCATGCCTCACAAATTTGTTGCAGTTCTTTGATGAAGTGACCAGGAAGGTTGACAAGGGCAGGGCGGTAGACGTAGTCTATATGGATTTCAGTAAGGCCTTTGATAAGGTTCCACGTGGTAGGCCGCTGTGGAAGGCAAGACCGCATGGAATCCAGGGCGAGCTGGCAAATTGGATACACAATTAACTTGATGGTAGGAAGCAGCAGGTAATAGTGAAAGGATATTTGTTGAAGTGGAGGCCGGTAATCAGATACGTTAATTGTTGTTTTAAGTCTATCCAAGAGAAAGGCTGCAGTAGTGAGTATAGTGGATTCTTTCTTGATTATATGTTTTTGGAGATAAGTCTCTTGATTAAACTTCATCCATGGGCGGCACGGTGGCACAGTGGTTAGCACTGCTGCCTCACAGCGCCAGAGACCTGGGTTCAATTCCCGCCTCAGGCGACTGACTGTGTGGAGTTTGCACGTTCTTCCCGTGTCTGCGTGGGTTTCCTCCGGGTGCTCCGGTTTCCTCCCACAGTCCAAAGATGTGCAGGTCAGGTGAATTGGCCATGCTAAATTGCCCGTAGTGTTAGGTAAGGGGTAAATGTAGGGGTATGGGTGGGTTGCGCTTCGGTGGGGCAGTGTGGACTTGTTGGGCCGAAGGGCCTGTTTCCACACTGTAAGTAGTCTAATCTAAAGATAAGCCATAGCTATTAATTTAACCTGGGGCAGTGTTTGTAGAGGAATAAGACGGTGTTATTTGCTGAGTGTGTAGATTGTGAAGGAGCAAAAATGGCCTTTGCAGTGATATGTACTTCTTGTCAGATGTGGGAGTTTAAAGAGAGTTTAAGGGTTACTGCGGATTATATCTGCCATAAATGCTGTTGGATGCGAATCTTATCAGATCGAGTGGATCAGTTGGAGAGACAGATAGAAGCAATGAGGAATTTGCAACAGCAACAGTATGTGATAGATGGCAGTTATAGGAAGGGAGGAAAGTCTCAGATACAGTCACATAACTCCAGGCAGGGTAAGAGAGGTCGGCGGCTAGTGCAGGAGTCTTTTGTGGATATACCCATTTCAAACAGATATGCTATTTTGGAAAATGTAGGGAGTGATGGATTCTCAGGGGAACGTAGCATGAACAGCCAAGTTTCTGGTATTGAGACTGGCTCTAATGCAACGAAGGATACGCTGGCTTCCAAGAGATCAATTGTGTTAGGGGATTCTGTAGTCAGAGGTAGAACATAGAATATAGAACAATACAGCACAGAACAGGCCCTTCGGCCCACGATGTTGTGCCGAACTTCTAACCTAGATTAAGTACCCATCCATGTACCTATCCAAATGCCGCTTAAAGGTCGCCAATGATTCCGACTCTACCACTCCCACGGGCAGCGCATTCCATGCCCCCACCACTCTCTGGGTAAAGAACCCACCCCTGACATCGCCCCTATACCTTCCACCCTTCACCTTAAATTTATGTCCCCTTGTAACACTCTGTTGTACCCAGGGAAAAAGTTTCTGACTGTCTACTCTATCTATTCCTCTGATCATCTTATAAACCTCTATCAAGTCACCCCTCATCCTTCGCCGTTCCAACGAGAAAAGGCCGAGAACTCTCAACCTAGCCTCGTACGACTTCCTCTC